>NC_082686.1:115013924-115310924 GCF_949987515.2 Delphinus delphis | reverse complement strand
CGGCGGCATCTTAGAGGCTGCCAGCACAGCTGCTCCCTGTCTTCCTATCTCTGCTTCTTTTCCTCTAGAGATCTCTGGGCTCCATTTCTGTGTCTGCCTCAGTTCTCTCTATAAATAAATACGCTCGGTCAGCTGGTATCTGCTCTCACCTCTCTCATCGCTGCCCCTGCACCCAAGACTTCAGCACTCAAGCCCCCCTCCCCCATCCCTCCAGCCCCTTCACCCACTGTCCCCTGAGGTTTGTCCTCGGCTCCAACCTGTTTCCCGAACATGCCACAAGTTTCCCCACTTCTTCACTTGTATCCACGTTGTTCCTACTACCTGAAATATCATGACCCCTCTACAACCTGTAGAAACCTTTCTCATCCCCAGGCAGTTCTAAAGCAGCCTCCTTGCATGAAATCTTTCCTGAACCTCTGTGCGGTCACTTCTGCCTGGTGTCTCTGTCTCAACCCCCAGCACACACCCAACCTGGTGTGGCCCCTGTGAAGGCAGGCATTCCATGCCTTCCCCCGGACTCTAGCACAGGGCCATTGTCTTTTTCATTTCCATCAGGAGCAGACGTGTCCAGGTCCGGGCCAAGTGGGTTCTTAATAAATGCGGTTCCATTGATCCAGGATGAGGGATTACAAGGCTTTGTTGATGGTGCCAGGTCTTAACTATGTTGTCCATGTGCCTTGCGTGCAACCGGAACATGGCTCCAGGGCAAAACCACCATGACTTCTATTTCTTTAACAACAGTAAGAAAGCCACCAGCTCCTCATTTTTGGAGGACGTGCCACGTTCCAGGCACCCTAATCTATTGAGCGTGGACTTTGTCGAGTCCTGCTCGAAGCACGACACGAGGGAACTGTGTGGACCTAAGACAGCGGGTGCTCGTCTGCCCCTCTTCATCAAGCAGTCGCCAGGAACTCAGGCTCCTCCCTCTTTCTAGAACCAGCAGAGATTTGCTTCCAAGGTCAGCCACCATCTTGGAACTCTGGTCTTCTGCTGGCTCACTTCCATCTGCCTTCAAACACGCGAAAGTCTATTCAGATTTACACAACACCCCCCGCTTTTCATTTTCTCTGCCATTCCTTTCCTTGCTTCTCTTTCTGCTTCCTGCCTTTCAGAGTCAATCTCTTCATAACTTCCTCTCCCGTCCGCAGCCACCTGTCTCCCACAACCGTGGGAAGTGTGCCTTTGTCACCACCACTCCTCGTAGAGCCAGGCAGTGCGAGAGGAGATGGGAAGCTGGTACAAATGACTAGGCTGACCTAGCAATGCAAACCCTGCCTAGAGATTGGCAGCTAATTGGGTCCCAATTTTTTCCTGCCGGGGCTTGAACCTGTTCTCCTTGGTGGGCCTGGATACAGGGTCCTCTGATTCTTCAAGGATTTTTTCCTGGAGTCGCCCAAATGCATTTCTCTCTCGTTCCTGTGGTCTATTGAAATCTCCAAATCCCTCAACTGTGAAGCTGTTGTCCTCAAAGGAGCCTCCAAGAAGCTTTATCCTCCGCCTGGATGTTGAGGAGAACCAGATCCTTCTCTCTGGCCTCTGCCGGTGTCTGGCTGACTTTGGGGCTATTTGCCCTAGACTCTCTGGTCGGCACTGGAAATGCAATGTGTCTGGAATCTAGTTCACTCTCCTCCCTCCCCAGATGCTCTCTCCTTGCCTCCACCCAGTGCTTTCTCTCTGCCGGGCTCAAAGGTGGTCCTTCTCACACCCACAGGACTGCCACCCCCAGTCTTTCCACTACATTTTCAAAGTCTCAGGGATGCCTTCGTTTCTCCCCTCCCTCAACACAGCCACCCCTGGGTCTGGCTTCCTCGTCCCTCTTAAAGCCAGCCTGGCTCTCACTTTCTCTGCAAAACTATGTTGCTTGGCGGAACTAACCCATACTGTTGAATTCATGCATCTTCTTTCCTGGAGTCATTGAAAGAGCATGGGCTGTGGCATCAGACAAACCTCGGTCCAAAACTCGGGTCTACTGCTTGAGAATTTTTATTTATTTATTTTTTTACCTTGGGTTGGTTATTTCATTCCTCATTTATATGGTAGGATAATGATACCTATCTTGCTGGATTTTTTGAGAGAAAAGCAAAGTGCAGATGCTCTCTCATAGCTCAGTAAATATTAACTCTCTCTCCTTTCTAAAACTTACTGTGAACCCTCGTTGCCTAGTAAATCAGGATGGAACTCCTCAAACCCACATTCCCCACTCCTCCAGTGATCTCTGCCACCACTGATCAACCCAACCGCAGTGGCCCCTGGACTCCCCCACCACGCTTCCCACCATGGCCTCCCTCTCTGCCCATCCAAGCCTGGCATTTCCACAATGCCCGATGCACGTCGCCTCTCCACTGCGAAGCCTCCTCCCCTGAGTCCTACAGTACAGCGTTAAGACAGTGCTGCCAGAGTCTATGCTAATTTTAATAATGATAATTTAGGGAATTCCCTGGTGGTACAGTGGTTAGGACTCTGATCTTTCACTGCTGAGGACCTGGGTTCAATTTCTGATCGGGGAACTAAGATCCCGCGAGCCATGTGACATGGCCAAAAAAAAAAAAAAAGGTAATTTATATCATGGTTTATTAACAGTTCTCATGTGATGTGAAAATTTTGAAATGTGAATCTTCAAAAAGTAAAATCGCAAATTGCATGCTATTAAAGCTGGCAGGGCTGGTAGTGTATAAGCAGTGTCCACACTCTGACCCCGTGAGGATGCACTCTAACTGCAGAACAGAAACACCCCCTGTGTGGATCAGACATGAGCTCTGAGTGCTGAGGTCTTTAGGAAGACATCCTTCCTTAAAATGTGACCACCGGTCCATCACCATCTAGCACTTACTTGCTGCATCTGACTGGGCTGGGCAGGTCTGGTGCGTATCCGGTGCACATGAGTTGGCTTCGCTGCTTAGCTTCTTACAGGCCTCGGGGTCTAGTGCAATCAGACAGGAGGGTCCCTCACACCCAGTCCCACCACGCTCCAGAGACTGGGACCAAAGCAGAAAAACGCACCCCAGTTTCCACCTAGGTCTCTCTCAGGTTCACTTTCCAGGAGAATAATGTTGATTTGATAAAGTAAAGTTTTAAAGATAAAACTCTCCTTTACCCAAAGCAAGTGGCTTCCAATGCATCAGGAGGAAAGGTTAATGCTATGTTTATTACCAAAGTAGCTAAGAGTTGGTTGCATCCTGATAGGTCACCTACAGTGACCTCTTCCTTTTAGAAGAGATAGTTTCAGTCTATTTCAAATACGTACTGAGGGCTTCTCTGTGCTAGGCCTGACCCTGAATGTAGCTGGAAGTCCCTTAAGGCAAAGGATCCGTGTTAAGTAAGTGATTTTCCACCATACTCACTTCATTGTATTTAGAATTCGGAACACTGAGTTCACGAAGGAAAGCTGTGTTGCCACACTCGCTCATACTCTGCTGGGATAATAAGTCCCTTTAACCGCGAAATAAATATCCCTGCAAACAGATGTCCATCGGAGGGGGTTGGAATGTGCAGGTATCAATTTTGCCTGACGTGCGGGGCGCTGGTGCCTGCTGAGCGCTCCCGCTTCTTGGTTCCACGCAGTCGTCGACGTCTACCAAGGCTGGTGTGGCCCCTGCAAGCCTGTGGTGAGCCTCTTCCAGAAGATGAGGATCGAGGTCGGCCTGGACCTTCTGCATTTTGCATTAGTAAGGTCCTCTCTCAGCACAATGTCACACAACTTGTAAAAAACTTAAAAAATTTAAAACAGGAACAGGAAGTTTGAGGGGCCTTTTTCAGATCATCGACAAGGCATCCGTTGTGGATTTTTTTGCTGATACCAGTTTCTCTAGAGAGGAAGCCTCCCCCCCACCCTGCTTCTCGACAGTCCCTGTGGGCTCAGCTGCCCCTGATGCCGGAGCCGGGAAGGCGTGCGGCCACTTTAAGGCCAACACTCCCTCTTGGCTCGTGTCCACTGTGAACCCTGAAGTTTCACTTCCAGAGCACAGGGTTTAAGATTTCTATCCTCGCTCCTTAAAGGGGAACTTTCAGCAAACGCTTACTCAGGTCAGTGTATGGAAATGGGAATCACTTCCAGAGAAGCATGCAAGAGACGCTGGAGGAGCTGCATGGGTTGAGGCTCAGAGACGGTGAACACAGGCGAGACTCTCCCTGAGTTAACTCTTGAGAAGCTGGGCTCCCAGGGCTTGCACTCCTCCCGTGGGAGTGGGCTGTGAGGCTTCTGTGGAGTGAGCGGAGGAGGGGTCTGGATGGGGAGCTTTATCAGACCCGGAGGTGAGCTGAGGACCTTCCTCTGTTGTTGCCACTCGGGGCAGATGTGGGATGTTAGTGGTGGAGCTCCCTTGATCCGGAGCAGGACAAACTGTCACATCTTCCTTATTTTATTCCTCAGAAAACGACACTGGCAACACTTTTTACCAGTATGTTGACAGTTGTTAAGATTCTGATGAAAGGCATTAGAAGAAGGAGCATGAGAGAGAGCAAGCCAGGGCTCCAGCTGGGGAGGGCAGTCACTGTGTGATGTACGTGTGTGCACGTGTGTGGTGTATGTGTGTATGTGGTGTGTGGGAGGATGTGATGTGTGTGTGATGTGTGTATATTATGCGTAACGTATGCGCGTTCATGTGTAGCAGGATGTATGTGCTGGTAGTATGTGTGTGTAGTTTGTATATGTGTGTGTGGTATGTATATGTGTGTGGTATGTATACGTGTGTGTGGTATGTATGCGGTGTGTGGTATGTGGGGGATGAGGAGTATGTGCGTTTGGTGTGTGTGTGTGTGTGTGTGTGTGTGTGTGTGGTGTGCATGCAATATGGATGTGTATGTGCTCTGTATGGGGGGTGTGGTGTGTGTGTCCCGCACGGTTTTCCCGCCATCCTGTCCCTGCACCCGCTCTGCTGACAGCCTGTTTCCTTTAGGCAGAGGCGGACTGTCTTGATGTCCTCAAAAAATACAGAGGGAGGTGTGAGCCGACCTTTCTGTTTTATGCAGTAAGTACATTTTCAGTCCAGAACTGTCCCACGGCTGCATATCACAAGGGTTCAGATGGACGCCTCTCACCAAGAGGCCACACTGCTCCCAGCGAGTGAATGCTGTTTCCTCCCTGACTCTATTATTTTGGCCGAGGACAGATGCCCTTAATCATGGCACTGCTCATGGGTGGAGCTCTGGGCTTGGGGCCTTCATGAGGGCAGTACCCGGGACAGAGCAGGACTCACTCAGAGGCCTGTGCTCTTTCTGGTTCGTGAACCTCTTATTTTATTTGTTTGTTTGTTTTTGGCTGCGTTGGGTCTTTGTTGCTGCGCACAGGCTTTCTCTAGTTGCAGCGAGCGGGGAATACTCTTCATTGAGCTGTGCGGACTTCTCACTGCAGTGGCTTCTCTTGTTGTGGAGCACGGGCTCTAGGCACTCGGGCTTCAGTAGTTGTGGCACGTGGGCTCAGTAGTTGTGGTGCGTGGGCTCCGTAGTTGTGGGACGTGGGCTCAGTAGTTGTGGCGCACAGGCTTAGCTGCTCCATGGCATGTGGGATTTTCCCGGGACTAGGGATCGAACCTGTGTCCCCTGCATTGGCAAGTGGATTCTTAACCATTGTGCCACCAGGGAAGTCCCTAGTGAACCTCTTGACTGAGGTTTCACTCTCAGTGCAGTGTTTGGAGACCTCCGCAGAGGGGACTTTTCAGCAAACATGAACGCTCCCTCGTGGGGTAGACAAGCTTTGTATTCACCTTCGTTTCATTATAAAATGTGAAGATATGTTGATACAAAGTCAGAAATGAGAGGGGTGATTGATGACCCCCAGTGGTTCAGCATTTGAAAGGTCATCTGGCTGCCTTCGGCTGTGACATCCACCCGGGGCTCCAGGCCCCTGAGGGCCCCCCGCTGTCTCACACCTGGCTTCCTGGTTTTAGGTCACCTGCCAGGCCCTGAAGACAGTGGATTGATATTCTCCTCCTGACCCGGTCCAGCCCCTCACAGCACAGTCAGGGAAACTGGGATCTGCCAACCGGGGCCAGAGTTGTTTAGTTTGGAAAACTTTGGGCTCCTGCCCTTGGCACTGCAAGTATTACAAGTTGGAAGCTTATGGTGAAACATTATTTGAGCTTCGGCTTTCTCGAGGGAGACTGAGGTTTTACGAAGAAACCTGGTGGGGGAGGGAGCAGGGGTGGGAAGCGCTGAGATGAAAGTGCCCTCCGCCAGACTGGCATCAGAGCTCAGTCGCTGAAATGGGATCCTTACTGCAGTGGTTTTCTTGCTTGAGCCTGGAGTGGGCGGGATTAAAGCATAAATCATGATTGGCCGTGTGGGAGTGTGCGGCAGCCCATCACAGTCACACAGCGGCCATCCCCTGAGGGTGGCATGGAAACAGAAGGAGAACCCAGTGCACGTGAACTTCCATGAGTGACTGGCAGGGAGACTTCTGAAAAAGCGAAGGCGGTGAACTCGGGTTCACCGGGAACACCACCTCCACTGTGAGGTCTTCCCTGACCACCCCAGATGGAGCTGGGGATCAGTTATTGCCCCAAATCCCAAGTACCCCATGAAAGCAATGTTCTTATTCTATTGCAACTGTTTCTCTGACACGACCACTCTCTCCCCACTTGACACCCCACTCACGGAGGGTGGCAGCTATGTCTTTTCATGTTTAGTGTTTCTGTTCTCTGCCTCTGTCTTGGTGTTGGCATAGTAAGTGCTCAGCTGATACTTGTTGGGTGAAGGAGTCAAGGAGAGGCCACACTTAGTCACTCACAACCCAGTGCGCCCTGGTCCTCCCCCACCTAACTCCCCGCTGTCCTGAAGGAAGTTTTGAAGGGAGGGGCCTGGGGTAGGGGGCAGAGAAGTGGATGGAGGCTGTGGGCCTGGGGTCCACAGACCTTGACCTTGGGCACGCTCGTAAACAAAGCTCTTGGAACCTCCTGTCTCTTGAAGGAGGTTGCGCATCGTGTGGTCTGAGCGGGACATCTGTGCTGTATTCTAGGGAGGGGAGCTGGTGGCATTGGTTAGAGGAGCAAATGCCCCGCTGCTGCAGAAAACCATCCGAGAGCAGCTGCAGGCTGAGAAGATTGTGCTGGCCGAAGGCAGAGAGCGGAGAATGGTAAGCGGCCAGCCCACGAGTGTCCCCCAGGCCAGGCCAGCAGGTGCCTCCCCTGCCCCGCCAATGTCTTCACTGTCCTTGGAAAGCTGCATTACATGCCCACGCTGGCTGGAGGCCTCTGAGGGCTCAGGGGAGGGTGCAAGTCCCACTAGGAAATCTTCTTTGAAGTCGTCCCCTTCATCCAGAACACTTTAACGTCTTTTATCCATTTCCCTTTCATCCCCACTGCATCTCTTAACAGCGTTTCTGGAACCCTGACAACGAATTCAGAAATGGACATGAAGTTCCGAATCCAGTAGTGGGTACAAGGAGTCAGCCTCAGGGGGAAATCTCTCCTGGTGACCTGCCCTCCCTTCTCATGCCTGAGTTTGACTTGTGATCCCAGAGGGTTCATTTCTTTAACTAGAAAGGGGTCATTACCTTAAGAAACAAGATCAGCACTGCTTGTGATTTTGGTAAATTACTTCCAGGACAACGGGGACTGCGAGTTTTTCACAAAAAATTGGCAACCTTTGAAAACCAACACACCTTAGGTAGAAGTATCTCCTGGTGCCCCGAGCAGTTGCCAAAGGAGCCTTAACGTTATTCCGCGTTCACTGTTCACGTTTCCGCATTCAGTTCCAAAGAGCAAAGCCCTGTTTTCATAGAATGGATTGGAATCAAATCCCATTTCTTCCCCAGAAAAGTGGCAATTTTTCCCCAAGAAAGAAAATCACAGATGCTTGTACCTACTCCACAGATAAATGATCTCTCTCTGTACTACCTGCACTGTGTAGCCAGTTGCTTACTATTTACTTGCATTTCAATTCTTACTCTGTCTTCTTGACAACTCTCTATTTCATCTTTCTTTTCCTTAGTTTCTACTTGATGCTGTGGAAACAGGCAGACTCTAAACCTTAAGATCAGCATGGATTTCCTGGTCCTCAATCGCTCTCCCTCCCCCGCTCCCTACCACCCAACTACTCAAAACGTTCCTGAAAAGTTTCCAAGGTTGATAATATATATATATATATATATATATATATTTTTTTTTTTTTGCGGTACGTGGGCCTCTCACTGTTTTGGCCTCTCCCGTTGCGGACCACAGGCTCCGGACGCACAGGCTCAGCGGCCATGGCTCACGGGCCTAGCCGCTCCGCGGCATGTGGGATCTTCCCGGACCGGGGCACGAACCCGTGTCCCCTGCATCGGCAGGCGGACTCCCAACCACTGCGCCACCAGGGAAGCCCCAAGGCTGATAATCTTGACCCTCTTCTTCTGCTCTGCATTTAGGAACTTTAGCTATTTGGCTTCTGCTGGTTTTTGAAGGTCTTTGTGGAGTTTTAATTAGCTAACTACTTACTGTCCATGACCAATTTGTACTAGATTGAAGATGAGGCTCTTTCTGATGAAGATGAATGCTTTTCCCACGAAAAGGAAGATGGTGACGACGAGGATGCGGGTGAGTACAGAACCAACAAGCACGGCAAGAAGGCAGAGCAGACTCGGATTTGATGTGTGTGTGTTTTGTTCTGTTTTAATTTATTTATTTTTGGCTGTGTTGGGTCTTTGTTGCTGGGCGTGGGCTTTCTCTAGTTGCGGCGAGCGGGGGGCTACTCTCCGTTGTGGTGCATGGGCTTCTCATTGCGGTGGCTTCTCTTGTTGTGGAGCACGGGCTCTAGGCACGCGGGCTTCAGTAGTTGTGGCACGTGGGCTCAGTAGTTGTGGCTCGCAGGCTCTAGAGCTCAGGCTCAGTAGTTGTGGTGCACGGGCTTAGTTGCTCCACGGCATGTGGGATCTTCCCGGACCAGGGCTTGAACCCGTGTCCCCTTCATTGGCAGGCGGATTCTTAACCACTGCGCCACCAAGGAAGCCCTGATGTGTGTTTTTTATTTTTTAATTTTTTTTGGCCTCACTGCACGTCATGTGGGACCTCAGTTCCCCTGCCATGGATCGAACCTGCGCCCCCTCTGCTGGAAGCACGGAGTCTCAACCACTGGACCACCGGGGAAGTCCCTGATGTGTCTTTATAAAATATATGAGTAATCAGTTTATTGAGCGATCTGAACTCTGGGAAGATAACCCATAAAATATTTTGTCTCCAATCACCTGACTTCAAACATACTGTGTTGTGTCCCTCCTGCCCTTTAATGGCATCTTGGGCACATTTACAGCTTTCTGATCATGTTCAGTTATAACAACTATGAGTTTCATGGCAATTTCTGGGCATCAGGAAAGTCTCCCTTAGTAAGATGGAGGGAGTGACGCTAATAAGGTAAAGTAATGATGCTGGTGTTCCCTTAGTCCTTATTTGAGCTAAAGAGTTTGAGCTTCTTTCGCCTTTTTTCTGAAGTGTCAGAAAGTCAGCTGTACTGAACCCCTTCCCTCCCCACAGCCCTGCACCCTCTTCCACTTATGCCCCAAGTATTAACTCATGGATTTTACACTCCTGAGCATTGCTGTTCTTCCTGAACGTTTAATATGAGAAGAACACCTTGACCTGACAGTGGGAAGAGAAGCTAGAGTTTAGAGAGGCTGTTGTTGGCAAGGTGCCTCCTGACGGTCCCTGAGACACCAGGGGAGACCAGGATGCAGCGCAAGAACCGAGCTGGAGAGAGAAGGAAGTTCTGATTACTCCCTGAAATAGAAAAGCTGCTTATTCACGTGTGGATGACGAGGACTCTCTGAGTTGGATCCTAACAAGGGAAGAGGCACAGTTTAGGAGAGCAAGAAACCAAGTGTGAAAAGGAAATCAGCGACTTGGCTTCTGCAGGAAACGTTTGTTGTCTCTTTCTGGGATGACCTCTTTTTTCCCTTCCCCATTATTTTCTCCCAAATCAGGTCTCTCCACCCAGAAAACTACCCAAAGCCTATCCTTGCCCTTAGCCTTCCTCTCCCCCGAGCCTAGCTTCCTGAACGTGGTCCACACTCCTTGGGCCACCCTCTCCTCCGCCCCTGCCCCCTTGCCACTCCCCAAGGCTCCAGTGACCTTCTTGGTGTCAAATCCAGTGGGCAGTTTCCAGTCATAGCCTATGGCATCCTTCTGTGGGCTTGGCCGATGTCCCCAACGTCTTCCTACTCAAAGCCCTCTTCTCGTCTGGTGTCTGAGATGTCGAGACCTTTCTCGTTTTCCTTCTTGTTTTCTCTGGCCTCTCCGCCACCTCCCCTTCCTTGGCTTCTTTCTTTTGCTCCCTTTTCAGGCTGGAGTTCTCAGGGCCCCAGCCCTGGTCTCTTCTCTTCTCACCCTATACCTCTAGGCGGTCTCATGAATCCGTCCATTTATAAGGGGATTTATTGTAAGAGTCCCTTAAAGTCCAAGTGTTCATAGGATGTTAGAAATAGTGTTCACGGAATAATGAATCAATTGGCTTGCTTAAAATGATTCACACCTTTGCAGTCCACATTTTTTAGATTTTTCAAAGTAGGAGGCCCTCCTCAGGTGCAGATACTGTCATGTTACAACACAACTGATATAGAAGTTGAAAAGAGAAAATAGGCCGTGGGGGGATATAGAGTCTGTGGAGAGTGTAGGTAGCTCACCAAGGCCAAGTCCACACAAACGGGAGTCTGACAGGGATGGGTCTGTGCCCAGACACAGGGCTCCCCACGGCATCTGCGGGCCTGAGCGGTGGACGGTGGCCACGCGGCACCTTCCTCATCCCCACAGCTGCTTGGACCTATGGACACGGCCCACCAGTAGACTGGCCGGTGATCTATGGCTGGTGCCTGGGCTCCAAGCAATGAGCTGGCCAATTCTCAGGAGAGTGTGAACAGAGACAGAGGAGACTGAAGGCGCAGTTTGGTAGAATGTGCTGGCCCTGGCCATTCATGCCAACTCAGGGCCTGGGGCAGCCACTACTGACCACACGCCGGGAAAGGCAAAAAGGCACACCGAGAGGAGAACACGGTCGGCAGCACTTAGAGGTCAAGGATCACGACACGGTGACAGACAGGAAGGGACAAGAGCTGACTCTTTTGGTTGTTTCTGGTTTTTGTTCCTGAGTTGTCTTTGACCTCCTCCCCCATCTCCCATCCTCTCCTCCCTCCCCACGCCCTCCCTCCCAGGTTCGTGTCCCTTGCATGTGTCTCTGTCCCTTGCAGCCAGGCTAAGGTTGGGGTCTGGAGCCAGACCCCTGCATCCACTAGAGTCTAGGTCTGCACAAGCACAGCCAAGAGGCCAGGGGAGGGAAGCCGGGGGCTGTATGCAGGGCTGCACGTCCCTGCGGAGGGGCTCCCGAGAGCCCAGCGTCTGACAGCACCATTGCCAGCTTGTTGCAGTGTCATCAGAGAAGGCCTGCACCTTGGCAGTCATTAAACCAGATGCGGTGGTCCATGGGAAGACGGATGAGATTATCACGAAGGTGAGAGAGACAACGCTTACCTTACAGACTACCCTCATGTCTCCTCTGGTGGAAAAACAGGGGTGGAGCATTGTGTAGCAGGGTCTTTGGGGGGAAAGAAGGCTTCTAAGTAGTTTTAATTAAAATTCCATTTAAGTAACTTACAATTTGTAAGTCGAATTGGAGGACGAGGGTCTCCACTGCTTTTAATGTTGCCTTTTCCGTCATCTTTTACTCTCAACACATTGAAATGTGAATTTGGGCTTGCTTTACCCTTTTAGAATATATATATATATATATATATATATATATATATATATATATATATATATATATATATATATCCTACAGATCCAGGAAGCTGGGTTTGACATTTTAACAAATAAAGAGAGAGCCATGAGAGAAGCAGAAATGTGACTTTTCTACCAACACAGAGCTGGAGAGGTCAGCTTCTCTGCTTCCACTTATCCAAAACACTCTCATTTCTTTCTCTTTCTCCAACACTGTGTTTATAGATTGCTATTAGTTTGGGAGAAAGTAGAGTATTATGAACAGCAAGAATATGAACAGCAAGTGAGCCGTGAACTTGGTCTCCGAATCATAATTACGGGCTGCATCAGGGAGACATTCTTTGGCAGCAAGGATGAGAGTCTGGCTCCAACTTAAGGGATGAAATAAGGAATTTATCGGAGGGACACTCCATGACTCCCAGAACTGAAGAGAGTTGAAGGAGTTGCATAAGAAGGTGTGGGGAGAAGAAGAACCAAGGCAGGGGTAGGGCCCTTGGGAGCGAAACCTCATGGACAGTCACTTCGGGTTCTGCTGTTGGGGGACTCAGACCCAACCACTTTCCATCTGCTTCTGCTTGTGACTCACCCACTTGGGAGGGAGGGTATCGGTGAGCGAGCCTGGGCTCCACCTCTCAGGTGAGGGGGTGTGTATGTGGAGGGGTGGATAGGCATTGTGGTTGTCAGCTGGCCTAGGACCAAGTGAAATGGGGAAGGGTTTCTCCCCAAAGGAAGCCTGAGTACTGCTACTTGAAGAAGGGGGAAGGGTTGCACAGTCTCAACCGCATCCCCTGGTTATCCAGCACCCACATGATTTCCATATTTGTGGTCTTCTAAATGCTCCCACCTGACTTATTATCTCATGTTCAACCCCAAGGGAGTCAACTCGAAGCCTCATCTTCCTGCCTTTAACTTATATCTGGGTGTGGTTAGGCCCCCCGCCTCCCCGGGGCCCTCCACGGGCATGCAGGCCGGTGGCAAGGCCGTTCACTGACGCTCTCCCATCCTGTGTGTGGGATGGGCCCGCAGGCCCTCTGCAGGCCCTGGGGCCCCTGCCCCGGCTCACCGTCTTCCCTCCCTGTGCCAGGAGGCATTTAAGAAGCTGGTACATCACATGTGCAGTGGACCAAGCCACCTCCTCAACCTCACCAGGACTGAGGGCACCGAGGAAGTGGTCACCGCCTGGCAAACCCTCATGGGACCCTGTGACCCCGGTGTGGCAAGGAGGGAGCAGCCTGACAGGTGATGTCACCAGCTGTGGTCCTCGCATCCATCTCAGAACCTGCATCCAAGGAAGCTGAGAGCCCTGCTCGAGGTTCAGCCCAGAACCGTGGGTAACACAGAAGGCTCTCCGATGGCCATGAAGCTCCCTCTTTGTCATACATTAGGGGAGTCCCTGACCTCCCTGTTATGTATTTGAGGAGACCCTGACATCCTCTCCCTCTGATCCAGTCCCCAGCTCTTCACTGGGTGACTCCTTGCTGCCTCTTTCCCTCTTCTGAAGGCTGCAGCTGGGTCCTCACTGTTCTTCTCTCTGCAGCCAAAGGGTCCCGTCGTGTGGTCCCAGAGCCACCTGCAACTCTCACCCAGGAAATACAGATTCCAGGGCCCCACCCAGGTCTACCAAGTCAGAGACTCTGGGTGAGGCCTAGGAATGTGCGGTGTAGACTCACCTCCTCAAGCCCCATTCCCTACTCCCTTCCCAAGGTGTCCTGAGGCCCACGAGAGTCTGAGCACTCTGTTCTGCACACAGCACTAGGCTGCCTTGGTCTGCTCCCTTGGTCTGCACCACCAATGCCAAATCCACTGTGTCTTGCCTTTGAAGCTGAGAGAGGCCTCACCAACAGGAAAGAAATTAGCAAGAGACTAAGTAACTGCAGTTTTTACTGTGACATAACAGTTGTAGGGGGCCGGGAACATTCCTATATGAGGCAGCCTGGGCTGATGAAAGACAGCCCAGGGTTCAGATCTTAAGTTTTCTGAGCCTCAGTTCTCTCGTCTATAAAAGGGGGATATGAGCAGCTGTCGGGGGAGGCTGTACAGTGTTGTGGTTCAGAGCACCGACCTTAGAATCTCTCTTCTTCCTCTTACTAACTGTGTGACCCTGGGTCATCCATGCTTTAATCCCTCTGCCTTAATTTCCTCATCTGGAAAATGGGAACTATAATAGGATAGGACCTGCCTCAGATGAAGAGAGACAGAAAGAGAAAGAGAGAGAGAGAAGTTAGAACATTGTTTGACATACGGGAAGTCCTAGCAATATTATTATTATCTTAGGGGACCTTGGGGGATTAACTATGCCAACCTGTACCAAGCCCTCGGCAGGGTGCTAGCCTAGCCCCCGTAGTAACAGCAATAAACTAGCAGCTCCTGGGCTCCCACCATAACTCATGCATATTTAAACTGGGGATCATGACAGAGTCTCCCTCACAGGGCTGCCGCACAAATGAAATGAGATCAGGTATGTTAAGCACTGGCAACGTGCCCAGAACACCGCGGCTACTATCATCCTTGCTGCTGTTCCTGGCGTTTCCAGCAGAGAAAGCCATGTCACAGAAATGCCAGCTGCTGATTGGTAGCTGGTGGCCATGTTGCCAGAGAGCAAAACATTTCTTTTCAAATGAGCCAATCGTTTCTTGTACGTTTTGCATGCTCCCAGTCTCCGGGCTCAGTATGGCACAGAAATGCCCTTTAATGCAGTCCATGGAAGCCGGGACTCGGAAGATGCCCGCCGGGAACTGACACTGCTCTTCCCCAGTTTTAAGTTTTCAGACCAGATTCCGGAAGCCCCTCTGGGTAAGTCATCCAGGCAGATCTGGTCTGTATTAAATCTGCAGTGGGGATGGGGGGCGGGTACTGACAGTAACTATGTGGTAACCAAGTCCTCCGTCTAATAAGGGCCTGCTGGGGAAACAGGGCCCATTACATAACTTTAGCGGCAGTCCTGCTCTATTGTGTTTTCAGAGTAACAGTTTTGCTTTTTCATTACATTTTTGGCTGCATTTTTACTTTGAAGTCAAACTCTTGTTACAAAGTTACTTTGCATTCTCCTGTGGAAACCACCCGGAAAATGTAACTTTCTGGAAGCCCACTTCCATGGCAGAGGCCAGATGTTATTCCCTCACTTTCTCTGTGCTCCACGTGCCCCATCAAGCCCTTGGTGGGGTCACCGAGAAGCAGAGAGCTTCACAGAAGGGCCCTCTGCCCATCGCTGCAATGGCTCTCATATCCCTCAGAGCCCACATTTTGGGAAAAGCATGCTGGGTCATCCCCACCTCCACATCTGGGTGAGAAACCCACGGGGCTCAGAGTGCACGTGACTCACCCCACTCCACGAGTGAAGAACCAGACACGGCCCGTGCTGCTCCTGTCACCGTGTTGCATGTCTCTGGGTTGAGCCTGAAGTGAGGTGGAAGGGGCCGGGGGTGAACATCCTGGGAAAAGCAAAGGATGTGAGGGGGGGCATTCTTGGGAGAAGTCTGCCTGCAGATCTGAAACGGTAATAACCCCCGTGTGCCTAAATGTTTGGGTTTTAACCAGTCGGTTTACCTAAATGTTTGAAATGTTCGTCATGGTCTCTTCAAGATTTGAATCCAATCAAGCTAGAATAGGTGGTTTGAGGGCGAGGAAAGGAAGGGCGGGAGCTGACCCCTGCTGGCCCTCGTTTAATCCTGGTGCTGCCTGCTGCCAACTGAGGGACAAGCTGGGAGTGTGATGGAGTTTAGGGAGCTGAGAAATCCTGGGAAGTGTGGCTCTATGTGGACCAGAGACCCAAGTCTGAACATCCAAGTACGGGCGATGGTTCTCCAAAGCCATCCTCTGTGGGAAGAACTCTCACTCTGGTGTGTTACTGCGAGGACCAGCTTTCCTTTGGGGGCCTGCCCTCAGGGAGAGCCCACGACGTGTTTCCTTATGTGTCCAGGGTCATGTGACATCTTCATCCTCTTGGGGGGGGGGTGACTGGAAACAAGTAGGTATGACTATGGGAAAGGAGAGCAAACTGGCTGGGCACCACTCATCGGAGGGCATCGGGGAGAGTGTTGGGAGATCGTGAGCCTGACTTTTTGGCCTCAGGTGACAATGAACAAAGGGAACAATTCCAGAAGGGTCTGAGCCTAGACCACACCTGGGAGTAAGTGCACAGCCTCGTTGGGGTGTGGTGTTCTGCCCCTTTGTCTGACATGTATGTTGTGCCTTCTCAGTTGTCAGGGGCAGAGTGTGCTTTCCACGTACCCAGCACTTCTTCTGGGCCCTGGAGACAGGATCCTGGGTTTGAATCCTGGCTCCACTATCTATTAGCTGAATAGCCTCGGGAAAGTTACTTCCCTTTTTGGACCTCAGTTTCCTCATTTGTGAAATGGAGATAATGAGAGGCCCATTATAGCCCCATAATAATCATCTTCCTCAGAGGGCTCTTGTGAAGATGAAAGGAGACAAAGCACGGTGAAGCTCTTAGCCTGGGGCCTGACACACATCAAGTGCTCAACCAATGTCACTTGCTCTCCTCATTTTTTCCGAGTCCCTAACACACATATTAGGACCTCTCTCTGCTGCTCCGTCCACCCTGACCCCTAACTTCACCGTCTGTGATGTACTTAGATTTCCCCTTTCCGCTGTTCCTTTGTGGACAGTTTGGGGACAGGGCTGCTGTAAGAAGTCCTACAGCATGCCTGTTGTCCCACAGGCCTCGAGGCCGAAGGAGAGGGCGCCGGTGAGGCGCTGTACTCCCCCGAGGACGTGGACAAGGCGGCCTGCGACCAGGCTGAGGCCGTGAGATGAAGCGCCAGTGCACTCATATCTGCTGCACGTAAGGAAACCTCCAGAACCGAAACTTCCTCTTTTGAGCACCAATACTTTTTTGGTTTAGTTACCGTTCATGAATAAAAATAATAGTATCCACTTTCCTGCCTTATTAAACAGTACGAATATGGAACATGTACTTTTTTTGGCCGTCTCTGGGATTTTAGAAAATAAATGGACATCAGTCCTTGAACTCTGCCGTGATACAGTGTCATCTCAGGGGATACTGAGTTACAGAGGACAGTGTTTCCCAGTAATAAATCTACGTTATGGATGAAACAATTTTAGAGCTTAACTTGGTAACGACGGCCTTGAAAATAGTCCAACAAGATTGAATGTGACACTTCAGGGCTTACTGACATGGGGGCAGATATAAATCAGCTTTAAATGTTCATGCTGCCCACCCAGGCCACAAGGGTAGTCCTGGAACATGCCAGATTCTTCTCCACGAATCAGGGCATGTTCAGAAAGCAATGCTTGGGGGTTACATTTGGAACCAGCGTTCATCTAATTTTCTTGATGCCCCCTTCCCCCATTTCTTTGGTTTCTGATTTTGGCTAAAGCCTAATTTTAAAACCTGAGCACTCCTAGTTGTGGCGCCCCCTTTCACTACTGCCTGGTTTAGCTGTCCCTCCATGGGACACAGGAGGTTTTCAGGAACTAGCTTTACCCCTGTGAATAGTAACATGCCAGCTACTCTCTCACCGGCTTGCTCTTCGGTTTATCTGTAAATTCACTGAGCCCAGGCATACTCTTTCCTCTCTGACCGAGGAAAAGGCTGTGTTCTTCTACACCACGAGGCAAATGGCAGAGATTTCCTTCTCATCTGCTGGTTTTCTCCAGGGGGCTCCGTGCTTATGACTTGAAGCAGCTCTTTAAATGGGTAGTTAGCTCCCAGAAGACTGTCCTTTATGGATGCACTCCTCTTTCCCCCAGCCTGTAGCATGAGGCCCTCCGTGCTGGCAACGGCGACAGGATGAGTCAGGCTGCAGAAGGCGGGGACACCGGGTGGTCTGTGACAGTGGGTGGGTGGCTGCACTTCCCATGACCTTGTGTCACCTCTAGATGGAAACATGCCTGCCCACTGTGCTCAGCGCATCAGCACAGGCCTCTGTGAGAAACACCCAGAGGAGCCCTCCCTGACAGAATCCGTCAGGAGAGTTGAATCTACTGTTCCAGGTCCCCAGGCAATAGCCCACCATGGGGCTGTGTTCTTCCCTTTGTGAGTGGCCTCGAGACGGGGACTCGGTTGGCCTGTGTTCACCTCAGAGCTGGCAATAGGGCCCGATGCCTGCTCTTCCACACCACAGGTGCTGTGTGGCTCTGAATGAGCTGCTTGGGGTACACCCTGCTGACAGCTATCTAGTCTCCCCGGAAGCTGGGAGGCCAAACTCCCATCACTGGAGAGATGAGAGGTAATAAACAGAGTGACCAAGGCCTCTGAAAGCAGGGGACAGAGAAGAGCAGGTGGGAGAACTGGCCCGTGTGTGCTGGTGTCTGTGATGACCTTTCAGCCTCCCCAGGAAGCGGCTGGGAGTGGCAGGGCTGGGACAGGGAAAGCAGGAGGGACGCTAGGTGATAGGGCTGGGGTGGGAGGTGTGATGACATGCTCCTTCCTTCTATTGCACGGTAGGGCGCTTCTTTTCTCAGAGTCCAGAAGGTTCCTGGCGGAAAGAATGGGGCTAGGGCAGAGGGGGAGGAAGAGAAGTGCTGTGTGGCTCTGAATGAACTGCTGGGGGTACACCCAGCTGGCAGCCATCTGGAGGAAGGCTGAAATATCTGCTCACTGTCTGAGGACGGAACTCCTTGGCAGAGACCCTGGGCCTGCAGGATGGGTGCCATTTTAGGCGTTAAGGCTCCTCCTGGGTGTGAGCGCCTGACAGGGTGGAGGGCAGGCCTAGCCCCACGAAGTGAAGGACACGGCTTGACTAGCTCAGGCCCTCCCCTCAGCCAGGGCTGCAGGGAGAGAGGGAGGAAGGTGGCTCGGTGGGTCCCAATGTGGCCTTGGCGGGGGCCCCCTCCGCTTTCCCTGAGGCCAGGTCATGGAACAAAATTTCCCTCGTGCTGGGAACTGACACATACCTCCCTGCCCAGCAACCAGGGAAGGTCAGTGCAAAGGAGTAGGACTGGGAAAGCACCGGCCCCTATCCCAGGTGGCAAGGTGTCCGGAACCTCCCCGTCGGCTCTCCAGCAGGATCTGGGGTCAGTCCCCCCTTCCCAGGCCTCGCTTCCAAGTTTCCCCTGTGGCGGGGGAATCGCCTCACCATCTTCCCCCCACGCTCTAGGGCAGGCGCCCTTGGTTCTCTCTCCGGTTCTAGTGAGGCCAAGAGACAGGAGGTGCGTCCCTATACTTCAGAGACGGGGAAGAGAAGGTGGCGCCCAGTAAATGCAGGGCGTCTGTGCAGACGGTCATTTGACAAGCTCTGGGCCTGAGTCCAGTGGGTGGTGGCAGGGGAAGAGTGGCATAGGACGGAGTGGGGAGTCCTGGTGGCTGGAAGTGGCCGCCTGTAAAGACCAGGAAGAGGTGGCCGCAGACCGCTGCAGAGGCCCCTGGAAGCTGCAGTTACCCTAGGGCGCTGGCCCCCCCTCTGAAATGCAAAGTCACTTCCCAGCCTCTCATTCACCAAGAATCTCAGGTTCCGAAAGCCAGTACACATCATCTTCTAATGTTTCCTAATGTTCTAGGTATTTGGAAAACAGACTCCTTTTTAGAAGTTGCCATGCTTTTTTCTTGGCTTTTATTAGCATGTGTTAAAATCATATTATCCAAACACTACCAGAAGAACATGTATTGTTCTGCATAAAGTGCTTAAGGAAAAAAATGCAACTTATTAAATTGGACATTCTTTTCTAGTTCATAAATTTTGGGTTACAATCAGGGCACAAAAGGAGAAACAGAATGCAGTATTAGAGAGAGCGAGAAGCTTAGTTAAGAACTTGGGTGGAAACACAAGACCACGTCCCATTCCTCCCACTTCCTTGCTGACTGAACACTGCACCTGCATAAAGCAGCAAACAGCTTTGTTTTAATAAATACATTTTCCTTCATTCAACTCAGAAAAGTTAATCATAGTAAAGCACTTTTTCTTTGACCATCTGTTTATAGCCACAGGCAAGATTTATCCACAGAGTTTAAGTGTGAAAGTGTCATTTCATTGGGCTTTCCACTTTCCAATGCTATCTGGGTTCAAGATTGTCTCAGCAATTCATATTGGTTTATTTATATTTACCTGGTACTTAAAATACCAACTCTATAGTGTTTAGTGTTACAAATGCCAACCAAGGATATTTTCCCAGTACTAGAAATGTCAATGAGTGGGCCTAAGTAAGGCTTTTCCCCCACTACACTCCATTTTCTTTAAACTGGCTTCTGCACATTAGCACTCTGATGGTTGCACAAAACCCAAGTTCCTGTTGTGACAGATTTTTAAATCGGTAATGTTCTGAAAAAATAACAACTTGGAAATCTCTGTGTTTGAATCTTGGGTGGTCGTGTTGAGAACAGAAAAAAACGGCATTAAATACACTTTAAAAACATTCATTTGCAATCAAACATATTTAACTCTTCTAGGGAAGGAGCAGGTTGGTGATGGGGTGCCCCGTCAGGAGCGGCTGGTGGGCTGGGGAACCCGTCGGGTGCACGCACTCAGGGCAAGCTTCTGGGCCGCAGACCTCGCTTCCTGGCCGCGATGCCTTTGAACTTCGCAGAGCAAAGGGAAAAGCGAGGCTGGTTGTACCTTTAAACAGTCAAGAGCAACCTCCTTAAGTTCACCTTGAAGCGGACCCAGAAGTTGGAGCGTGTGCCAAGCTGAGGGCTGCCGAAGGGCTAAGCAGTAGTGGCTGGAAAAGGCGGTCAACTGCGGTCCTCCTGGGGAGACCCCCTTCCCTTCTCTCAAACGTCAGTGCTTTGGGCTTCATGCAGGAAAAAATCTTAGCCGCGACGCTTACTAAAATTTCCATCTCATTTTACAAAAGCACACTGAATAGCAGTCCTGAGTGACAAGTATATAGAATTTGCTGAGTATAGCCAAGAGAAAAACAGCTTTCTAAACTATCCTGTTCTTTGCTTCTTCCTACAGATGCGTCTGTAGGACGTTCTTTAGTTTCACAGTGATATATGCTGTTTCAGGAAGCACAAGGTGATCGGACTTTGTTTCCACGAAGTGATGACCTACTTTAGTTGGAGCTTAAGGTTCCATGACTGGTTCTAAATCCTGCCATATATTACTATACCAGTGACAGGATTTAGGGCAGTTGGGAGGCTCCCGGTGCCCAGTTCCTGCCAAGCATAGCCCACCAGTCATGGCTGGGCTTTCACTATCAGTAGTTATACTTCCCTTTGATGTTTCAAAAAACCTATGGTGTATTTGTCGCCTCACTCCACTCCACCCTGTCCATCTGACTTGGAAGCCTGAGAGCTTACTGAATTAGGCTGAAAAGAGGCTCTGTACCTGCTGATATTGACGGCAGTATAAGATGCTAGCTTACTATTTTGCACAGCACCATATATCGTGCCTGTTATTCAGGCCAACTATAGCCAACCTTTTCGTTTTGTTTTTTTCTTTTTTTGTTTTTTATAAAGAAAATCTATGTAAGTTGAGGTTCAGAAATGCATATATTTTTTACTTACAAATATTCATCTGACCAAAATCCAACATAACCTTTATGGAACACTTAACAATCGTTTTGTTTTTAAAATAACATTTCATTCAAACTGTATATAATTCAGTAAAGATTTTTATACAGCAAGCAATGCTTAAACCCTGGAAAATCTGTAGAAAAGAGATTTTCACACAAAATAAGAAAAGAAAACTTTGAGGTATCCCTCACACACACACGTCCATTCATCCTGACCCACGTGCACGCACGCGCACACGCACGCACACACACACGCACACACAGCCATTCTCACTCACAAAGTGGCTGCAGCATAGGCAAAAAATTGTAGGTCCAAAGGAAAATAATTGATTGTTCTAATAAAGAGTCCAGGTAGCTCAGAAAGAAACAAAACAAAACACAACAGTCCTCTGAGGAAATTACTACCTCAAAAAAATGTTCTCAAGGTGAATTTGAGATCTAAGCCTACCAAATTGCTTTTGCAAAACAGCTCCCTGCAGTCCAAGGTGACTTGTGCAAATAGAAGGAATCAAATGAGGCTAGTTCCTGTACTTCCTTTAACAAGGATGTGGGATGCTCGCAGGCGCCCAGGGCGTTCCCATCACGCCAGGTACTGCTGCAGTGCCATCTTTGCCCTGCAATCACAAAGCTCCTGTTAGCCGTCATCTCAGAAGTGTAATTAAGGTAAAAAGCCCACGGTTCAAAGATGGTAGCTGGGAAAGTCTAAAAAGGTAGGTCCCCCAAGGGAATCGGGTACCTACTTACGGTAGGTAAGTGGGACACCTACCGTAGAGGGCAGAGATCTGTGGTCAGCACACACGTCAAACCCATGCTGGCTACATCCTCTTCCTGTGGTCCTGCTCTTGTTCTTATAGCTGCTGCAACCCAGTGACATTCTATAATCTTCCTTTGTCAATGGCATATAGTTGTGATGGATCTGGGATTCTTGACTTTCTCCTATTGCCATGAAGGTTTTATCTAGTGCTGCAGGACACTGGGGAGGACACTTAGGGTTCTGGGAAGCTAAGAGGAACATTGACCCAGGAAGAGGTGGGTAGGGGCTGATTAGAAGGTGCGTGGGAGGGGCAAAGAGCTCCTGGGATGAGGCTGTCTGGTGGTTCAAATGCCTCAGAACTGAGGAAGGGAGGTTACAATTTTATCCCATTCTTCTCATTATGCCTGATAACACTGACTGATGTGGGATGTGGGTTGTTACAGTGATTAGGGAAAAAGTTAGCTAGCTGGAGAGGAAAAGGTGCAATGTGGGCAATGCCTTAACCTATCCTGATCCTTATTAAAGTGCCTTCCTTTGAGCTGGGACTCAGAAGGCCTCCTTTACTCTCCCATCATGATTTGGTAAAGGCTGCAATTGTGGAAGTTAGGAAGTCAGATTTTGGCAATGATATCCCCTTCTAAGTTATGGAAAGAAAACGTTAAATTTTTCTGTTACTATTAGCTGATGAAAGTATACCAAAGCAGATTGGGCAGCGATAAGCTGGACTCAAGCGCAGTTTCTTTGCTGCAGTAATGGATACAATCCACAGTTTTAAAAGAGGTGTGCTAAGGGATATTCTTGCAATTATTTAAGACTCTGTAAAGATGACAGTTGCAAATAGTCCAGTTCATCAGAACAGAGAGCTCCATACAGACCACTCCAAGTTATGAGCAAGTTGGGTTCTACAAGGTCGTTGTGTTAGGAAATAAGTTTATGAATAATGCCACAGGCTACCTCTTATTGACCATAACTTCACAAACCTGAGGCCCTCTGAGGCTGGGGTGGAGAGGCCTAGTTAGCAATAGCTCCTCATCTGTAAGTGTCTGAAAGTCAAAGGATCACAAAGCCTTAAAGACAAAGAACCTGAAAGATGTTGGCTTTAGGTAACAGACTTTACTATGATGGGAAAGCCCACATGAGGGTCTTGATCGAAATTCTGTATTACTCTTTAAAATCGTCAATTCAGACTCCTTCTGGATCTTTCTAAGGGTTTGGCTATATCTGATTATATTGGACCTCAGAGACTGTGCCCTCATTATCTTTCTGCTATCTATTAATATCTAAGGAGTCTTTCAGATGGATGGTTTTGTAGGCAAGGTCACCTTTCCTTAAATGGACTGAGGTAGAGTAGCTCAGACCCTGACCCTTTTAATGGGGTTTAAGAACTGCTGACAACGTATGTGCCATAGAAATTGGGGAAACAGTACCAGATTGGTCTAAGAAATGCAGGCCAGGGCTTAAAACTATCCCACTTCATGCTGGTGAGGCCTCTTTCCAGGTCATCCCAGAGATGATTTTAAGCAGAACTATTTTAATTTCTGAACAAACACAAGAAAAGAAACCCAGGGAATAGTCTGGCTCTCGGCCAGAAGAGACGGGCTGACAGAGCCTGTCATTTAAGCCAGCAGCTGTTACTACTGCTGTGGAGGTAGACATGAAGGTTCCCGTCCTCAAGGTACAGCTCAAATCCCACCTTGAGCATGTGGCCGGCCCTGACTTGCCTTTGATGGAACACTCATCTGAGCAGCAGGGTGGGGGCTGCAGCTATTCGGGGATTTGTCCTTAACACACTGGATGGCAAGCTTCAGGGAGGAAGGGGCCCAGCTCTTTGTGCTCCATCTGGCCCAGCCATTCACTTGAGGAACAATTAAACAAGTGCCTCTTCCCTTCTGTGGAGCAGATAAGCAAGCTGATAGCCACAACACCATGTGTTGTGTCCTACGGGAGCACAGAGGGGTCCTTAGCAAGGCCTGGGAGCCAGGGTGCAGAAGGATCCAGCAAGATTTTTCCACGGAGGTGACAACCTGATTTGAGTTTTGAAGGACGGATGGCCATTGTGCAGGCGTTCTCCGCCCTTGCTTTCAGGACACCTGTGCACCTGGGTCTCTGCCTGCCTCACCGGTTGTTCTTCCTGCTGCTTTGCTGGACCTTCTTCATCTTCCCCTAAAGGTGGCGGTGGGGTGTCCCAGAGTATGGTCCTTAACCCTCCTGTCTTCTCTCCTCTCGTTTATTCTCCCTAAGTGACTTCAGCCAGCTCCAGGGCTTTATATACCACCCCAACTCATATCTTCAGCCCCACTCTCCCGAGTCCCTTGGATATCTAATAGCATCCAAAAGTTGGCACACCAAACAAGAACCCTTGATTCTCCCTACCCTCACCCACTTCTCTTCTATTCTTCACCATCTTGGCAAATGACCATCTTGGCAAATCCTCTATTCAGTTGCTCATGCTAAAACTCTAGGCAATTCCCTTTCCTCTCTCTCTTTAACATCCTACATCAAATCCATGAGCAAACCTGTTGGCTCTACCTTTAGATTAAATCCTGAATCCAATCACTTCTCAATACTCCCAGCACTACTACCGTCATCCCTTATCTAACACGACTGTAACGGCCTTTAGCTGGTCTCCCTGCTTCCATTCCTGCCCTACTACAGACCACTCTCTACACAGCCATCAGAGCCATCTTTTAAAAATTTGAATCAGATACTGTCTCTTCCGCTCAAAACTCTCTAATGACTGACTTCCTATTAAAATCCGGATAAAATCCAAAGTCCTTGCCACAGTCTACCAGGCTCTTCAGTTGCTCCCACTGCCTCCCTGTGTCCAATTCTTACCACTCTCCCCCTCGCTCATTTTTCCCCAGCCCCACTGGTCTTCCTGCTGTTTCTTGAACATTCAAGCATTCCTGCCTCAGGGCCTTGAACCCACTGTCCCCTGTCTGGAATACTATTCTAAGCATCTGCCTGGAAGACTCTCTCATTTCACCCAGGTCTTTGATCAAATGTCACATCCTCGGAAAGGCTGGGACTAATCTATACCACAAGAAGCTTTCTTACTTTCCATTCCCTCACCCTTGCTTATACCTTCGTAGTACCTCTCATTATCTGCTATCATATTACATATTCATTTGCTTATTATCTGTCTTCTGTACTAGAATGTAAGTTACATGAGGGCAAGGTTGTCATCAATTTTATTCACCCTTATATCGCCGATGCCTGAAACGGTGCCTGGTAAGGTTGGTATTAAAATATATATACATATTTGTTGAATGAATGGGGATTCAGAGGCGAGGGGACTGGGATGGCAAATCAGATGGAACAGAAGGTGTAAATGCCTGAAGGTGTGATACTGTAAGAGGGCAGGTGTGGCTGGAGCACAGGGTGGGCACAGGGGAGGGGGCAGCACAAGGAAGGCAGAGCCAGACCATGGAGCACTCTGAGCCCTGCTCGCGAGCGTGGAGAATGAAAGTGAGCTGGAAAACGAAGGCTGTGTTATAAGAAGGGTCCACAGCCAGGAAAAACAATCTCGGTTATCCTGAGCTTAGAGGGGTCTCTGACTATGACTCTCGCCTCCCCCAGAAAAGGTGAGCTCTCTGAGGACAGGGACTCCTTAGTGGTCACTGCTGCATCCCCAGCAGCCAGGCCAGGCTGGCACAAGGCAGGCGCTCAGTGAGGTTTTGAGCTAATGAATGTTTTTATAATTGGCCTTCATTTCTGCTCTCCAAAAGGCCACACGCATTTCTATTCTAATGATCGAGGGACTGAAAGGGAATAACCTCTGGATCCTCTCCAGAGTCCCACTAAGGTGGCCTGGGCTCGTGTCAATTCAGAGTAAGATGAGAATCTTTAATAATCTGCTAATTATTAGTTTATCTCTTACTCAAATGTCACACAGTTGACTCACAGATGAAAAAGGGAATCCAAGAATCTAAAAGATTTTGAGTTTGGCTATGTGACTTACTAAGCAATTCAAACCCTGTCATAAAAGAATGCAACATACCCCAAAGCAAGGCCCTTTTACTTTGATACTCACTTGTCACAAAGATTTGAATCTGGTGACTGACTCAGTTTGTGCAGAATATCTACGATGCCCATGTCTCGTAATTTATCCTGGCGTTCTTGTGAGCCTGAGAGATGAAAGCTAGCAGGTTACTGGGAACATGGCCCAGGCAATTGCTCTCTCCTTAATGTACAGCCAACAATCGGGAGCCTTACCAGTGTCCTTTGCCCTCTCCCCTTCCGCCCCCTCGCCCTCCACTCTCCCCAGTGCAGCCAGATCCCCTCATGCTTGGATTCTCCAACAGTGCTCTAACTGGTCTCCCTGCCTCTTGACCCTCCTTCCCGCAGTCCATCTGGGTTCTGCTGCTGGATTAATTTCTCCATGGACCACAGGGTCAAGGTCAGCTTCTTCAGCCTGGCACGAGGCCCTGCCACCAGGCCCCATCTTCATCACTTCTTTCTGGACATACTTAGCCAGGCTCTTCCTACCCCAAACCAGTCCTGTTTTCCCCTTCCATTCTCTTCCACCCTCCTCGGACCTCCCAGCACTTCCGGCTGCCTCTTAGCACGTGGCAGTTCCAACTCCGCACTGCTGTGTTCTATCTTCCAACTAGACTAGGACCTCCTTGAGGGCAGCTTGTTTCCCTGGTACCCGGCTGTTACTTGGTCTCTCGGCCTGCACGCTGAATGCAGCTTTTCCTCCTTCCACTTTGTTCTGGACACAGTGCTAAGGAGGATAATTCTCCTGGATTCTTTCCTCCACCCCTGAAGAGCCCACAGTGACTCACTCATGCATTCACCTCCTTGAGACCCAGTGAACCAGAATCTCTAGGGGTAGAGCCCAGACATCTGCATTTTACAAAGTTCCTCAGGTGATTCTCACGCAGCCAACCCAGCACTGAGACCCACTGCTCTCCCGCACGTGTTCACTACCTTAGCTGTACATTGGAATCACCTGGGGAATTAAAAAAACCACTTACGTCTGGAGACCACCCCAGAGATTCTGATTTAACTGGCTGGTGCAAAAGTCCCTGGGTGATTCTAATGCACAGTCAAGGTGGAGAGCTATAGGGGCCTCCTCGCAGACTGGCTGCCCCACCAGGCACAGTGTGTCTCTCCCTTCTCACCAACGCACCCTCTTCTCCATTAAGCTTATCTGCCTGTCGTCCTTCTATGTGCGGCCCCTGCTCACAGTGAAAGGCCGATCCTCCTGCCCACCCTCACCTCTCATCTTCAAGCGCATCTCACCATCCTCCTCCTCAGCCCTCTCAAGGACAAGGACTGTCACTCACTTCCCTACGGTCTCCTCCACCCTCACGTTCAGTAATCTGGAACAGTGCTGACTCCACGGTGGGGCTCAGTGTTAACTAGACCCATGGATTCTCATTCATACCAAGGTGACACGGTTGGGGGCTTGGGGGCCAGTGAGTGGTGCCTCTACCCAGGATTTCAGGGGCACCTGATGCCTTTCCTGTGCAAGACCTTCCTTCCCATAATTTTCTTCAGAACAAATCTCACCAATCTCTTACCTTCCTCTTCATTCCATATGAGGTTTGATATACAAAACATAGCAGCAAGCTGCAATTTGACATGTGAATGACCCTATTTGATGCAGAAAAGGAAACAAAAATAGAGGTAATCTCATTTGAGGTAATTTTTGGTAACGTACCACAGGCAATTCCAATAGCCTAAAAGTTTGAAGCAGGGACCTCAAACCCAAATGTCTTGAGGGGCCACAAAATTAGTACTAATGGGTGAACAGGCTGGGCTAAAGACAAGAGAATGGTAGGAAATCCGGCACACTGGGGAGTGAAGCCTTGCCAAAAGACATTCACACTCAAATTTCAGAAACCCTCTGGCTGGCCACACAAAACACCTCTAGGGCCACAGGTGCAGTCTGCAATTTATCACTCAACCCATACACACAGGAACACTGGCATATGACAAGTCTGTGCTTTCGACTATGCCTTCTCTACGGTAGGAAACATGCAGGGCCAATAAACGGAATGGATGTGCACTTAGTATTCATCTCTTTGGCTACTGAGTATCTGACTCAAAGTACTCTTATTTCTATAGGCACATCACAAAAACTTGACTAAGTCTCTACTATTCTTAAGGAGCCTCCTATCTTCCTGAAACACACTTCTGGTTTATTTCTCTTTATGTACTGAAAGTACAACCATTTTTGCTTAAGTTATTATTTGTCCATATACAGTGCTTTCTCCTAAATGAAAGAGGACCCAGTGGTAAAACAATCTTTCCAGGTGATTTTTTTTTAACGGAGGTATAGCTGATTTACAATGCGGTGCCAATCTCTGCTGTACAGCAAAGTGACTCAGTTATACATGTATATATATTCTTTTTTTTATATTCTTTTCCACTATGGTTTGTCCCAGGAGACTGGATATCGTTCCCTGTGCTATACAGTAGGACCTTGTTGTTTATCCATTCTAAATGTAATAGTTTGCATCTACCAACCCCAAACTCCCAGTCCATCCCCCCCCTTGGCAACCACAAGTCCGATCTCTGTGTTACAGATGATTTTTTAATTGGTCAATTAAAAAAAGAAAGTCCCCACTACACTTAAATAACTTATGCATATCTGTGAAATACCATGACACGATATATGCTCAACAGTCTCTTGAAGGCCGAGACAGACTCGTCTTGCCAGGTAGAACTATATCTGAACTAAGCAGAGACAAAGAAAAGCACATGCCTTCCTTCATTAGAATTCTATGGTTGGTGATTCTTTTTCCCTCCTACCTGCCAAGACTTTTAGAGAGCTGTCCAGTTGGGGCTCCACTAAGACAAAACAGAATAAAATGTGTCATCTGCTCCCAGCATCAGGCCAGCAATGAGTATTTGTTGAATAAATGAACTTATTTATAATACAACAGTAAGTATTTACTACATATAAGTTCATCCATCCTTCAATAAACATTTTTTGAGGAAACAAATTGCTGTGATAGGGAAAACTGGAGGGTGGAGGGGTGGGAACCTAATTTTAAGTGAAATGGACAGAAAAGATCTCTTTGAAGGAGGCAATATTTATACAGAGGAAGAATAAAAAATAGGAAGAACAAAGGTGCTCTTTGAACAGGTGTACAAAGAGCAAGAGGTACCAAGAAGAGGGAAAAGTCTGTGAAAAGGTTTGAGGTCAGAAGAAACTGTAGAGCTTATGCATATTGAGAAGGAAAAGTAGAGTAACATTAGTTCAGAGATGTAGGCATGGCTAAACTGTAGGCCCCTGCGGGCCAGAGTAAGGACTGATTTCATTCTGAGTTGACAGGAAGCCCTGAAGGATTTAAGCAGTGGAGGGACAACACCTGATTTACATTTTTAGAAGGTCACCCAGGCTGAAGGGACTGGAGTGACAGTGCTGAGGTGTCTGGGAGGCTGTTATGGTCAGTCAGGTATGAGAGGCTATGGCTTGAACTAGGGTGAGAGCAGCGGCGACAGAAAGAAGTCAACAGCATCCAGAACGGCTAGGGGCCGGGCTAACAGGACCTACTGATAAACTGGATCACGAGACGAAGGAGCTGGAGAAATAAAGACTGACTCCTTGGTGTGAGTAATGGGTAGATGGCAGAGCCACTCTACTCAGATGGAAAAGGTCAGGAGGGGAGAAATTTAGGTTTAGGGGAGATACTTAAGAATCGATTTTTAAACACCAACCTCAAGAAGCTTCACAGCCACAGAGAGATGCTGAGTAAGCAGGAAGATATACAAGTCCAGAGTTCAGAAGAGAGGTCTAGGCTGGAGAATACCCTCCATGTGACCCTCGGACCTTGCTCCCCTACCCCCTCCCGCCCACTAAGAAAAGAACCAGCATTTGTAAAGCTGTGGACACCATCAGGGAAGCTTGCTGTCATGGCTTTTGAAGGCCAGTAACCATTATTGTGGTTGTGTTTTGTACTGCTTGATACCATGACAGTGTAAGTAAGATAATGCCTAATCTATTTATCAAAATTGACTACTGAACTGGAGCCCAGAAACCAAACAAAGAATAGGGATGACAGCAAGAGCCATGGGAGTGGATGAGATTCCCTAAACCAGTGGTTCTCAGCTCTGGCTACACCTAAGAACCACCTGGGGAACTGTAAAAAAAAAAAAAAACACCGATGCCCAGGCTACACCCCAGAACTATTAAATCAGAACCTCAGGAGGAAAGGGGCAAGGCAACAGTCTTTGAAAGATTCCTCCACCATGCAACAAAGGGTATGAACCATCAATCTCAATAGTACATGTGCGAGAGCAAAGATAAAGGTCCAGGGCTAAGCAGGGAGGCATAATGGAATGGAGGCCAAGGGAAAAGAATGTTTCCAGGAGGAGGAAACAGCTGTGCTGAAATTCACTGTAAGTGAGGAAAGTTGAGGAGAGAAAACCATCCTTTGGACTTGGCATAATAGGATGGTGACCTTAACCAGAACAGTTTCAGTTGAGCAATGGGGTTGGAGGCCAGATGAACTGGGCTAAAGAGTGAATTTAGTGGTGAGAAGGAGACAGCACGTGCAGAAGACGCTCTTAAGTCTGGCTCTGAACAGCAGCAGAGAGACAGGTGTAACTCAATGGGTATGGGAAGTCCAGAGAAGCTTTCAGAAGATTACAGAGATACTATGTGGATCTGGTATTGGAAAGATAAGGGAGTTCCCAGTTGAAGCAGTATGGTTTTCATTCAACAAACACTTACTAAGCATATACTAAAGGCCAGGCACTGTACAGGGTCATGGATATACAATTGTGCACAGAACTGATACAGTCCTTACCCTCAGGGAGCTTACAGTCGGTAGGCACACAAACAAACAACTATATGTTGCGATAATTGAGCTAAGTGCTCTGAAGGGAGTACTTCACTCAATTATGCCGTAACAAAGAATAACCCACGCAGATGAGAGCCCACAAGGAAGTGTTAGCAGAGCTTAGATCTGAGAGGCGAGAAGGCATCCCATGGGGAGAATAGTATTCCAGGCAGAGGAGCCAGCATGTGTGAAGGTCCGGAGGCAGAAACGAACATGCACGGCCTCTTCCAGGAGTGGAAAGAGGTCAGTGTAGTGAACAAAGGGAAGAGGGGAATGAGAGAAGTTGGGGGATACAGATGAGTCAGGTCATATAGGACTCCACAGGCCATCAAAAGGGGGGATGGGAGCTTCCCTGGTGGCGTAGTGGTTGAGAGTCCACCTGCCGATGCAGGGGACACGGGTTCGTGCCCCGGTCCGGGAAGATCCCACATGCCACGGAGCGGCTGGGCCCGTGAGCCATGGCCGCTGAGCCTGCGCGTCCGGAGCCATGCTCCGCAACGGGAGAGGCCACAACAGTGAGAGGCCCGAGTACCACAAAAAAAAAAAAAAAAAGTGGGGGGATGGATTTTATTCAAGGTGTAATAGGGAACTGCTGAAGGATTTTGGCTTCTATTCTCTTAGTAAAACAAAAAGTGAGGTCACCACTAAGAGTGATGAGGGAGATAAGAGGTGAGGTTTAAAGAATGAGGAGAAAGTAAGAACCTATTCTTCTGGAGAATGGAGGCGCCAGCTTGCTGGAGAATCACAGGAGGGTACCAGGCAGTGCTGAGTGCCCATGTGGGTTTTGTAAGTGTGAATTTAACATGAAACCAGTCAGCCCGGTTCTGTGCCTTTCTCTGCAGTTGTTAACTCTGACAAGGAGGCAAAGAGAAGACAGGTTCACCCACAATTAGGGTTTTGCTAGGAGGCGCTGACAGAATGAAAAGAGGATGGATGTTTGATTTCCAGATTTTGGCAATGGGCAGATTCTGGTGATGACAAGATCCCGGGTAAGGCCATGGCAGTAGGTGGCTGAGGTGTTTGCAAGTAGGTAGCAGATTGTGACTGAAAGCAGATGATCAAAGAACAAGAGCCAGAGATACCAGAGGCTAGAGGGTTCATCCGTATAGGACTGAAGCTTTGAGAGGGAAGCTTTGGGGGCACTGAGAGAAGGCCAAGAGCCCAAGCTCTCACTGTGTAAGAGGAAGGCAATCAGACGATAGGGTGGGGAATGGCACAAGCTTCAAGAGCCTGGTGTCGTTTTTCCCTTCAGGATGGAAGAGAGTTTCTGGAATCGGTTACGGAGGAGTCTATTCTTTGTTTAATCTCTGCACAATTCGTTTTGAGCTAACAGTGCTACAGTGCTTGCCTTCTCACGTGCAGCTAGTGTGGAGCCATGAAGGGGACAAAGGCCTACCATGTAATACTTGATTTTCTGCAGGATGTCATCATTGGTCATAATAAGTTCTTTTGCCGTTGTCCCATCTGCTATGTTGGCTAGGATGCACAGTGTCTGGAAAAGAACAAAGGGCCAGCGATCAGGAAAGCTCTGAAGTCCTCAGACTCAAGCTCTCTCAAGAACTTAGGCAATTTCCCATCTGAAGTACATGGATTCTCACAGGTTCCACTCTGAATGCCCTGATTTCTTATCTCATAACGTCATTGCCAACAAAAGTAACCACACCTAAGGAAAGTCTGCCTTAGCTAAAAGAGAGCCCAAATGTTTCAGTGGCTTCTTTCTGGGCATAAACCATCACTGCTAGGCAAAGGCAGCCATAGTTCATGCTATCACATAAATCAGAGGGAAAATGTAATTTATTAATATTTTCTTGAAAATTTCATTTTTAAGAGAAGCTCTTGCTACTAACCCACAAGGTTTCTTCAAAGAGGTAGTCTCTTTGGTAGAAACTTCAAAGGTGTTATAACTCCTCCCTACCTCCCCTTCCAAATACCACTTGCTTCCAAGCTCATGACCTTCTGGATCCCCGTCCACTAGCCACATGCAATGAGGACCTCTTGACTTTTTTGAACCCTACTGGAGGAACAGAAAGGGAAGCAAAATGTGTGAAGAAGCTTAGTCCAGGCTGGCCTAATGTGGAGGATAGAGGGAGCCTGTGCCAGCTGGCAGGACAGTCTCATTATGAAGATAATCAGCACGCTGGTACTGGAGGAAAAGACTGTTCTCGTTGGCTGTTACATTCTCACAGCCAGACCAGCAAGAGGCAAGGATTAAGGTAAAAGTGAATGGATGGTGACAGGGACACTGAGCCAGTGACAGCCCTAGCAGTTCAACAAACATTGGCAGAGCACCTATAATGTGCATGCACTCTGCCCACTCCACTGGGCAACGGGCTGAGACAGGAATAAGACACTCTCCTTGACTCCAAAGCCAGTACACAATTACATTTCACTGTGGTGCAACTGAGGTAAAAACACAACTGAGGACAAAGGATTAATCTCCAAAATTTATAAGCAGCTCAATAACAAAAAAACAAACCCAATCCAAAAATGGGCAAAAGACCTAAACAGACATTTCTCCAAAGAAGATATACAGATTGCCAACAAACACATGAAAGAATGCTCAACATCATTAATCATTAGAGAAATGCAAATCAAAACTACAATGAGCTATCACCTCACACCAGTCAGAATGGCCATCATCAAAAAATCTACAAACAATAAATGCTGGACAGGGTGTGGAGAAAAGGGAACACTCTTGCACTGCTGGTGGGAATGTGAATTGGTACAGCCACTATGGAGAACAGTATGGAGGTTCCTTAAAAAACTACAAATAGAACTACCATATGACCCAGCAATCCCACTACTGGGCATATACCCTGAGAAAACCATAATTCAAAAAGAGTCATGTACCAAAATGTTCACTGCAGCTCTATTTACAACAGCCCGGAGATGGAAACAACCTAAGTGTCCATCATCAGATGAATGGATAAAGAAGATGTGGCACATATATACAATGGAATATTACTCAGCCATAAAAAGAAATGAAATTGAGCTATTTGTAATGAGGTGGATAGACCTAGAGTCTGTCATACAGAGTGAAGTAAGTCAGAAAGAGAAAGACAAATACCGTATGCTAACACATATATATGGAATTCAAGAAAAAAAAATGTCATGAAGAACCTAATGGTAAGACAGGAATAAAGACGCAGACCTACTACAGAATGGACTTGAGGATATGAGGAGGGGGAAGGGTGAGCTGTGACAAAGTGAGAGAGAGGCATGGACATATATACACTACCAAACGTAAGGTAGATAGCTAGTGGGAAGCAGCCACATAGCACAGGGAGATCAGCTCGGTGCTTTATGACCACCTGGAGGGGTGGGATAGGGAGGGTGGGAGGGAGGGAGACGCAATAGGGAAGAGATATGGGAACATATGTATATGTATAACTGATTCACTTTGTTATAAAGCAGAAACTAACACACCATTGTAAAGCAATTATACTCTAATAAAGATGTAAAAAAAAAAAAACAGAACTGAGAAAGTGCTAAGTGCATTTGTGTGATAATGCAAGGGTCAGGGAAGGCTTCTTGGAGGAAGTGATACTGAGTCCAGGAGCAGAGTAAGGAATTACTCAAAGAAAGTGACGAGAGGTGGAGATGGTGCCTGGATTCAAATAATTTTCTCCAATTTTAACCTTTCTCTTTGCTAGACTTAAGCTAATTAAGCTTGCAGGTTATAGCTAACTGAGGAGAATGTTTTCTTACTATGGCCCAAACCCTCAGATATCTTAAAGGGTGTGTGATCTTATTTTTCCTAGATTACAGCACTGTAGTAACTAGATTGTTAAGGAGTGAGTCCTGAGGTTTGAACCAAAAAAGGTTGCCTCTAGGATACAGGAAACAGAAAATGCAATTTATGATCCAAGGCACTGGGGGACTATTCATTCCAGGGTACTTAAATCATGAAGAGGAGACCTTGATATGCCCCAGAAGTGGGAGAGAGATGATCTGAGGAAGACATCAGATTTCACAGTGATCCGGTACATGGTGAGCCTGTCAGAAGTCTTGACATGCACAACACCCTTGAATTTTTCAGGACTGAGGGGAAAGCAAGGGGGAAAAACAGATTTGGACTCTAACCATGGAAAAGAATTTAGACTCACGTAGGGAAGAACTACTCCTCTCTTACCTACTAAGACAGTGGGTATAAGAGGGGATTTCAGGAAATAGTCCTCAGAATAGCCTAGGCCAGCAAGATAGGCAAGTGATTCCCCTTCCTGGAGTGTTAGAATACACCTATGCATCCTCAGGCTTGTCCAGCATGGCAGAGTGACCTAGAGTTCTGCTTTGAAGCCCACGTACTCCTTCTGTAAATAGTCTCAGGAGACAAGAAACCAAATCTTAAAGAGACTGATTTAGTTCATGGGCCAAGCCAATTTAACACATGAGCTAGGGAGCAGAGATAAAAGCAACACACACACACACTCATATGAACAACTGGAATCAATGATATAGAGGTAATGATTGGCAAATTATGGCCTGTGGACCAAATACAACCCAACCCAATGCCTGTTTTGGTAAATAAAGTTTTACTGGAAGACAGCCATGTCTACGTGCTTACACACATTGTCTATACCTGCTTTCAGGTTAGAAGAGCACAGATGAATGGATAAAGAAGATGTGGCACATATATAAAATGGAATATTACTCAGCCATAAAAAAAACTGAAACCGAGTTATTTGTAGTGAGGTGGATGGACCTAGAGTCTGTCATATAGAGTGAAGTAAGTCAGAAAGAGAAAAACAAATACTATATGCTAACACATACACATGGAATCTAAGGAAAAAAAAAAAGGGTCATGAAGAACCTAGGGGTAAGACAGGAATAAAGACACAGACCTACTAGAGAATGGACTTGAGGATATGGGGAGGGGGAAGGGTAAGCTGTGACAAAGAGAGAGAGTGGCATGGACATATATACACTACCAAACGTAAAATAGCTAGCTAGTGGGAAGCAGCCACATAGCACAGGGAGATCAGCTCAGTGCTTTGTGACCACCTAGAGGGGTGGGATAGGGAGGGTGGGAGGGAGGGAGATGCAAGAGGGGAGAGATATGGGGATATATGTATAACTGATTCTGCTTTATAACAAGCAGAAACTAACACACCATTGTAAAGCAATTATACTCCAATAAAGATGTTAAAAAAAAAAAAGTACAGTTGAGAAGTTGCTACAGAGACTGTATAGCCTGCAAAACTTAAAATACCTGTCTTGCCCTTTGTACAAAGTTTGCCAACCCCTGAAATAGATAATAGAAAAATAAAAGGGGGGAAAATCAATGAAACTGAAGCTGCTTCTTGGAGAAGATCAATAAAATTGATAAACCTCTAGACAGACTGAATCAGGAAAAAAGGAATTACCAATATAAAGTACAAAAGACAGTTCACTGCAAAGAATACTACAGACTTTAAAAACATAAGAGAATATTTTGAACAATTTTATGTTAATAAATTTGAAAACATAAATGAAATGGACAAATTTCTTGAAAGACATAATGTCAAAGCTCACTCAAGAAGAAACAGATAAACTGAATAGTTCTATTTCTATAAAAGAAATTGAATTTGTAGCTAAACACCTTTCCACAAAAGAAACACCAGGTCTAGATGGCTTCACTGGTACATACCACCATAATTTGAGAAAGAAAGAAGACCAATTCTTCACAAATTTTCTTGCAGAAAATTGAAGAGAGAACACTTCCACCTCATTCCCCGAGGCAAGCATTACTCCAATATCAAAAACCAGACAAAGACATCACAAGAAAGCTATTCACCAATATCATGAATATAGATGTGAAATATTCCTCACCAAATTTCAGTGAATTGAATCCAACAACATATGTAAAGGGTAATATATAATGACATTTTAATATGGTATATATCTATTTAGATCTTAGATTGCTTTATCAGTGTTTTATAGTTTTCAGCAAACAGATCCTGCACGTAATTTGTGAGACTTATACATAGTTTCATTTTTTTCTGAGCTATTGTAAACGATAGTGTTTTTAAAATTTTAATTTCTACTTGTTCATGCTAGTATATAAAAATACAATTGATTCTTCTTGTGCCCTTGGTTAACTCACTGACTAGTTTTAGCTTGACTCCATGACATTTTCTACACAGACTTTCATGTTGTCTGGGAAGAGTTTTATTTCTTCCTTTTCAATCTGTATGCCTTTTCTTTCTTTTTCTTGCCTTACTGTACTCGATAGCAGTTTCAGTATGATGTTGAATAGGAGTGGTAACAATGGAATACTTGTCTTGCTCCTGATCTAAGGACAGTGATAGATATGCTCGCCATTTTGATCATGGTGATTGTCTCATGGTATTTATATATGTCAACTTATCACACTGTATGCTTTAAATACATGTATCTTATTGTATATCAATATATCTCAATAAAAACGGAAGAAAAGAATGTATCTTTTGATACTTTTGAGAAGAATTAAACTTCTAGCTAAAAGCCAGACAGTTTAAGCCTCCCCAGAGTCACCTACTTCTGGACCATCACCCAAATCTGTGAGAGGGTATCACTGTATCCTGCCAAAACACCCCATTGTTGTTGGCCTTTTCTTTTGCCTTCATCCAAATCTTGCCTCACCTTTCTACCTTGCTTCGCTTTTCAAGTTCGTGGAATTCTATCTAGGTGAGCTGTCTTTGTAAACAAATTTCTATGCTCTCCAGGTAGAACAGTTTATTTTGAACACTGCCTCTTCTTTATTGTTGTGTTCCAGAAACAAATCTCATTCACCCTAATTTCAGTGATGCCTACAAGATCATAGTTTTTCTGTGTTAAATTTTTGTTAAGCAAAAAACATAGTTGTTTATTACTGTATTTCAGTAGAAATCACCTAAAACATCCATCTTAAAAGCACTTTGTCAAATCTATCACCTTTTTTGCTCACAAATTCCAACACGGCTCCCAAGTCCTACCACTCTTGCTTCCTGGACTGTTCTTCTGAAGCCTGATGAACTACCCTAACTCAGGAACACAGAGGATAAGGAGCGTGGGCCCTGCAGTTAGACTTTGGGTCCAACTCTCCATGATGACCTTGGGCAAGTTTCTTCCATACATATAAGTGTACAGCTCAATGAGCTGTGAAATGAACACACCATGTAGCCAACATTTATGTCAGAAAGCTGAATATTACCATAACTTCAGATCTTGTGTTAAAAATTTAAGTTTGCAGGTGACTTTTCCTTTTATGACAAAATATATACTATGTTAAAAACCCTATAATAAATCCCAGGAACTACAGAAAAGTAATTCCCAAACTGTCTCCTGATGAACGCATAGCCTCTGTATTTTCATGCCTACCTTAAACTTGCCCTATTGAAACACAACAGAAAGTAGGGGTATGAGATAGAAATAAGGAACTGGGAAGCATGAGAATAAAGAAATAAAAGATGTCTCCAGGGCTTCCCTGGTGGCGCAGTGGTTGAGAGTCCGCCTGCCGATGCAGGGGAAACGGGTTTGTGCCCTGGTCCGGGGCCACAACAGTGAGAGGCCCACGTACCGCAAAAAAAAAAAAAAAAAAAAAAAAGATGTCTCCAGCATAAGGGATTATTTCATCAGGGAATTGTAGGAATCTGAGTTCAGAGCATGGTGATATAGAGGGCTAGAAGCAGTGAATCCTGGAGAAAGGATTCACTCTAGGATGGTCAGAGGTGGCCATCCCTGTAGAGACGAATAGTATGTACAGAGCGCGACACAGAGGGTAAAAGTATAGACTCTGGTCATGTTTTCTTCCATTCCAAGAGGAGGAATTCTTTTTTTTCTTTTTTCTTTTGCGGTATGCGGGCCTCTCACTGCTGTGGCCTCTCCCGTTGCAGAGCACAGGCTCCTGACGCGCAGGCTCAGCGGCCATGGCTCACCGGCCCAGTCGCTCCGCGGCATGTGGGATCTTTCCGGACCGGGGCACGAACCCGTGTCCCCTGCATCGGCAGGCGGACTCTCAACCACTGAGCCACCAGGGAAGCCCCAAGAGGAGGAATTCTTGAAGAGAGTTTAAGGGGTGGTGAAGGATATCTCCCCTCAGAACTTTCTTGTCTCTACAGCACCTCTGATCTCAGCACCCTGTCTTTTGCAGACTTGAATATTTCAGGAGACTCCTAACTACGATATCTCTTGGTACTCACACACAGAAGATATTCCTACAAAAAAAAAAAAAAAAAAAAAAAGGAACACATACCTGCTCTTTGACCTCAATGCTATGTTCCCCTTCCAAAATAAGGGTGACAGCTTGCATAATTTGCTTTCCATGAGTACTCATTATTTTATCTATATGCTGCAAAACAATGGGAAACCCACAATTATGATTTGGAGAACAAAGAAAAAGACCATAGAAAAGAACAGAAGACTTCCAAAAGTTAAACAATGTACAGAGAAGACTCAGAAAACAAGTGAGGCACAGAGAAGGGAACCACCCACATTTCTTTATCTGCCTGAAGGCCGCTGACCCTGTTGCTCAGGGAACATTAGAGAACAACAAGAAAGACCCCACACCAAGGCTCAGCCTCTCCTGCTGTGACATATGCCCACTGCTCTCCATGCTGACACCTTCAGAGGTCAATCCAGTCAATGTGGGCGGGGCAGGGAGGTATCTACGCAATAGCACTGAGAAGGAGTCTCTAAAGGGAAAGAAGCTGAAGCCCCAGAGATAAGTCATTTAGGCAGACGAGAAAACCCATCCTGGCCAGCAAATCAAGTAACAAGTCAAGGCAGGCTCCCATCCAGCATGGAGGAACGAGAGGACAGGCAGTGCAGGAGTGGAGGGTTAGGTGGCCATATGGTGAAACAGCTCCCAGAACACCTATGAAGGTGACAGGTCTAAACATCAACTCCTGGCTTCTCTGGGAAGGGGCAGCATTTGAATCACACTTCTGGGCAGATGTTGATGGGAGCAGAGAGGCAGGGCAATGTTTTGTGATGCATATGCAGGGGTAGCTAATCTGGAAACCTGGGTGATTTTACTTACTGGGCGAGTAGAGAGGAGATTTCTAAGAAGGCCCAATGTCTTCATCAGCACATTCAAATCTGAATCTGATAATAACCGGAATAGCTGTTCAGTACTCAAGCTTCGTAAAATATCTGCTTTTATTTTTTGTTCAGCCTGAAATGCCATATTCTGAAAGGATTAAAGAAGTTTCAAGAATCATGCCTATATTTGCATTATTAAATTATATTTTAATAGTAATTCTGATAATTTTCAAAGTATAAACAGAATCTGCAGAAAATCCTTAAGGTTAAGTCACATCATTTTTCTGACTCCTGTTAATCACCTATAATTCTGTCTGTCAGAAGAAAGATAACTGTCACTCCTATACATACTCCTCTATGAGCACTATGACCACTTCCTGACACGGCATTTGCATGTCTTAAGATTTCTCAAATAAATACAAAATCTACTATTATATTTTTTAAAATTCAATTTATTTAAATTAAAAAACCAAATGCTTCACCCATTTCTCCCATCCCCACCCTTACCTCTGGCAACCACCAATCTGTTCTCTGTATCTATGAGCTTGGTTACTTTTGAGAATATCCTTCTGGACATCATGTTGCTTGTGTGCACTTTAATAACAAAATGACTACTGACAACTATACTGTGCCATGCACTTTGAGAAAGACTTAAATGTACTCCCTTATTATGCATGAAAATAAGTAGTGTTGTTTTTTTTTTTTTTGCGGTACGCGGGCCTCTCACTGTTGTGGCCTCTCCCGTTGCGGAGCACAGGCTCCGGACACGCAGGCTCAGCGGCCATGGCTCACGGGCCCAGCCGCTCCGTGGCATGTGGGATCTTCCCGGACCGGGGCACGAACCCGCGTCCCCTGCATCGGCAGGCGGACTCTCAACCACTGCGCCACCAGGGAAGCCCAGTAGTGGGTTTTGTTAACTTTACTGGCAGAAAACACCTACTGTGTTCACAGTTCTATGCTAGGTGCTGATCCACTGGACCATATCATGCAGGAAGCTCTCGGGGGTAGGAGGTGTATCCAACCTACTAGCAGCCCCAGATGGGCAGGAGCTGTTTTGCTCCTTTTTCTCCTTTTTGGACACATTATGGATTACCCCACCTTAACCTAAAGCTATAATAGGTCTGAAGGAAAAAAAAAAAAACATGGCTGATTCCAAATAATTCATACATCAACTTTTGGTATAAAAAAATCTCTTGTAAACTAGAAACGTATTATAATATGTGGTTATTGCCCTCCAGGAACTTCTTAAAATTAAGGATCTAAGACATATGAAAGATCAAGTTACCTAATAACACAAGGCAACATGGCAGAGCAAAAAGAGTACTGAGTTGGGTGTCAAGATACCCAGGCCAAAGAGAATTCCAAGGTTTTTATATTTTGTGGACAGAGAACATAATAACTGATAATATGGAAATTGATGACAATAAGATAGTTAATATGAATTTGAGGAGTGGGATAAATTCAATTTTCAACATTAAAACTGTGCTTGTCAGGGAGCCCTGAAATGAAGTCCCATTAGCCATTTAAGTGATAGACCTGGTGAATAGGGTACAGTTCCATCTGGATATGTATATTCCAAAGCAACCTCTTCTATTAGGGGGAGTTGAACCCATGAGAATAGATGAAGTCCCTGAAACTGTAGTGTAAAGGGAAGTAGAAACTGGGAACTGAAACTCGGGGGAATGTTCTTTGAGAAAGAGGTTGAAAGGAGGCTAAGTACAAAGGGAGGTGAAAAAAAAAATTAAGTCCTGGGAAAGAGTTTCAAGAAAGAGAAGTGCCAAAAGCACTACTACATTCAGTGCTTTCTTGGAAGATGATTATTTCCATCCAAAGTTTGTGTGAAAAGACAGCAGATATAGCACAGTACAGGGAGATGAATACGGGCTTGGGACAGGTTCAGAACCCATTTCCATCATTTATTAGCTGTGAGGCCTTAGATGATTCATTTACCGTCTACGTTCCAGTTTCCCAATTGTAAGGTGGATATATACCAATATAATGTAAAATAAAAATTAGCGATAGCAAATATAAAACACCTAGTTTAGTGTCTGGCACACAGTATTGAATTATAACTACTCTAATTATGTTTAAAAAATTCATGGAGAATTACTCTATTTTCAATTTCAATAAATTTTATTTAAAAAAATTGTAAGGAAAAATGGTTCTCTGACTTCATAGTTATATAGTTTTAGAATTCAGATTATTATAAATTATTTACTAGAAACTGTTAAGAAATCATTGAGCATGTATATCCCAATTCTGTTACCTTGGGGAAGTTATTTAATGGCTCTGTGCTTAGCTTACCCATCTGTACCCATATGTATACTCTCTAGCTTATTTCACAAAGACGTTATAAAGGAGACACGAAAGTACTTGGTAAAGTAGGCAGCGCCATACAGATATCAATACGTTCATGAGGAGGAAAACTTTTTTTTCCCCAAAATTAGATGTCAAGTTTCAACACCTGTCTGCTTTTCTTAATAAACAGGAGAACCGAGGAACACAGTGGCCAAGCAACTTGCTTACATTTGAATCTGAAAGGTGAATGAAGTCTTCTAAGTCCTAAGTCTTTAGAAAACTGGGCCAAAAGAGCAAGATTTTTAAAAAAGAAAATTCCAGACATTTCAAAAACACATTCTTTAGTTTTAACTTTGATAACTGCTCCCTTCTCTTTGTGAAACATACCATTAAAGCCCAAATTCCATTCACTCGTAAAGCAGGATTTTCACTTTGGGTTAATCCACAAAGTAGCTCTACAGCTCCCGATTCTAAAATTGGCTGTGATTGGAAAGGAGAAAAAACAGTTTCAAAGTCAGGTTTGTTAACTAAGTGTATATATACCCTGGCACTCTGATTCCTATTTCTTTCCTACTCTTACCCAATTCCAAACAACCTTCACAAAGCAGGCAGTGAGGCAGCCATAAAGATCACCTTGATTCCCATCTTACCCCTAGGTTCTTCATGACATTTTTCTTTTTCTTAGATTCCATATATATGTGTTAGCATGCAGTATCTGTCTTTCTCTTTCTGACTTACTTCACTCTGTATGATGTAAAATAGATAGCTAGTGGGAAGCAGCCGCATAGCACAGGGAGATCAGCTTGGTGCTTTGTGTCCACCTAGAGGGGTGGGATAGGGAGGGTGGGAGGGAGGGAGACGCAAGAGGGAAGAGATATGGGGACATATGTATATGTATAACTGATTCACTTTGTTATAAAGCAGAAACTAACACACCATTGTAAAGCAATTATACTCCAATAAAGATGAAAAAACAAACAAAAAGAATAAGAATGATGGAAAAAAATCTTAAAAAAAAAATCACCTTGAGAAGGTCAAGAACGATGACTCTCTCACAAATCCGAAAACCAAAATAAACCCTGTTGTTTCCTTTTTCTCTGTAGTCCTGAAAGGCTCAGGAGATACCCTAATTCTGTGTACGTTTCACACATACCCTTATGATCCCATTACCTATCCATATTCTTCTCACCCTCCTCTGAGAGGGCCACCCCTGCTTCATGCAGCATGTATCTCAAGTGTCCTTTACAAGTTGTGACTATGAAGCAATATGGCTGGTTTAGAATGGAACTGTCTTCCTTACAAATTGCTAATCTTATTCATCAATATGCTGTAGAATTCATCTTTTAGAACTACTTTCAGGACTATCTATCAATCATACAAGCAAAACAGTCTTGTACTTTTATGGTCATATCACATTTTATACCTAAAATAGCATGTGTTAGTCTGACTACTTAACTTATGATACTTGGCTGAAAATAGGTTTTGGTAGTTTCTAAAAAATTCAAGCCTTAGAGGACTGATGTACCATCACTACTAACAAATGCTTAGAAGGCCATCTTTCAAGTGGATTCTAGAAATGTCTTAAGCAATGCAGATTTATATACAAATTGTGCAGTTTTTTAAAAAAACGTTTTATTTTGAAATAAGTTAAACTTATAAAATAGCAAGACTAATATAAGGAACTTCCATATATTCTTCTCCCAGATTCACCACTTTTTTAAAACATCTTTATTGGAGTATAATTGCTTTACAATGTTGTGTTAGTTTCTGCTATATGACAAACTGTATCAGTTATATGTATACATACAACCCCATATCCCCTCCCTCTTGCATCTCCCTCCCACCCTCCCTATCCCACCCCTCTAGGTGGTCACAAAGTACTGAGCTGATCTCCCTGGGCCATGTAGCTGCTTCCCACTAGCTAGCTATTTTACATTTGGTAGGGTACATATGTCACTGTTACTCCTCTCTCACTTCGTTCCAGCTTACCCTTCCCCCTCCCCGTGTCCTCAAGTCCATTCTGTACATCTGTGTCTTTATTCCTGTCCTGCCCCTAGGTTCATCAGAACCTTTTTTTTCCCCCCCCAGACTCCATATATATGTGTTAGCATATATATGTATTTTTTTGCGGTACGCGGGCCTCTCACTGTTGTGGCCTCTCCTGTTGCGGAGCACAGGCTCCGGATGTGCAGGCTCAGCGGCCATGGCTCACGGGCCCAGCCGCTTCACGGCATGTGGGATCTTCCCGGACCGGGGCACGAACCCGCGTCCCCTGCATCGGCAGGCGGACTCTCAACCACTGCGCCACCAGGGAAGCCCTAGCATATGGTATTTGTTTTTCTCTTTCTGACTTACTTCACTCTGTATAATAGACTCTAGGTCCATCCACCTCACTACAAATAACTCAGTTTCGTTTCCTTTTATGGCTTAGTAGTATTCCATTGTATATATGTGTCGCATCTTCTTTATCCATTCATCTGTTGATGGACACTTAGGTTGCTTCCATGTCCTGGCTATTGTACACAGAGCTGCAATGAACATTTTGGTACATGACTCTTTTTGAATTTTGGTTTTCTCAGGGTATATGCCCAGTAGTTGGATTGCTGGGTCATATGGTAGTTCTATTTGTAGTTTTTTAAGGAACCTCCATACTGTTCTCCATAGTGGCTGTATCAGTTTACATTCCCACCAACAGTGCAAGAGGGTTTCCTTTTCTCCACACCCTCTCCAGTATTTATTCTTTGTAGATTTTTTGATGATGGTCATTCTGACCTGTGTGAGGTGATACTTCACTGTAGTTTTGATTTGCATTTCTCTAATGATTAGTGATGTTGAGCATCCTTTCATGTGTTTGTTGGCAATCTGTATACCAGATTCACCAATTTTTAACGTTGCCATATTTGTTTTATCATTATGTCTCTCATTCTACACACCCATATCCACATTATTTATCTTTTTCTGAACCCTTTGAAAGTAGAATGCAGGCATCATGCCACTTTACCCTTAATACTTCAATGAGTATTTCCTAAGAACAAGGATATTCTCTTAGATAACCAAAGAACACTTACCAAATTCAGAGAAACTGACATTACAACAATACTTTTTTTGAATCTATAGTCCATATTCCCATTTTGTCAACTGGCCCAATAAGTGCTCTTATACCATTTCCTTCCCTTCCAGTTAAGAGTCCAGTTTATTTTTAATATTAAAAAATCAATCATATTAACGATCCTATACCTGAGTTCATCTAACTTACTTTCTAACTAGACCCTAAATATTCTGAAGGTGGATCTGAGGCAACATAAGAGCTGTTCAGGACGATTAAAAGTGTTGCACTGACTGCAGCCAGATCACCCTCAGCCGAGACCCCCACCACCAGGGCAGAGGAACAGACAAAAGCTCTGGTATCCTATCTCGCCTTCCCCTTCCTTCAGAACAGCTGAAGGAAGCTGTTTCTCCCTTTTCGTTCCAAGATTTCTGCTTGCTGAATAGTTGTCTCTGAATCTCCACCTGGTTAGTAATGTCTTCCTAACAGTCAAAAGCCTGAAGGTGTTACAATGTAGAAAGACATTCGTCAAAATGGGACGACTAAATGTACTTAATAATGGATGGTGTCTAAATCTAGTTCACGATTGGACAGGCCAGGGATATTTTAACACGATAAAACTAATGGGACGACTAAATGTACTTAATAAAGGATGGTGTCTAAACCTAGTTCATGATTGGGCAGGCCAGAGATATTTTAACATGATAAAACTAAATCTGTAAGGTTTCCCCCCTCCTTTATTAAAGTTTATTTCCATTTCCCTATTATAAAAATAATGCATGCTCAAACAATTTATAAAATGCATAAAAGAAGGGGAAAAAATCCCCAAATGCAATCCTTCCCTAAACAACTACCATTAAAAATTAAAAATTAAAAAGATTATTTTCCAATGCCAGCAGTTATCTCTTGAAATGACCTGTAATCCTGGTTTACAAAATTGGGTCTTAATGTATTCTTTAGTAAATATAATTTGAAAATAGTCTATTACTTGTGTAATTATTTCCTACATTTGCAGTTGTAGGCAGTTTAGATTGACGGCAAGCTGTAATATCTTTTAAATACACTTCATATGCCAGGCAGAAAAGGGATAAGAGGAAATGATAATCATATTTTTAAATGATTTAATACGCACCCCCAAACCAAACAATTCAGAAATAGCTTTTAAGCACCAATCCTCAAATTTCAATGTCAACTACTGTGAAAACTATTTAACTAAACTCTAGGTAGGCCGGGCAAAAGTCATCTAGGAAGAGAAAATCAACACTAACCTCTTTACTTGGAGAAAATTCAAGAAGAAGATTACATAACATGGAAGACGCTACTACTAGGATTTCATCTGGTGCATTTTGTAAAACCTGTGGGATTAAAAATAAAAGATACTATTAATGGTTTGCAACCATGGGGGTAAGATCACAAGAATAAATGAGAACAAAAACAATTTATCTTTCAAACTGATTTCTCATATTGGAGAGATAGTTAGGAAAGATCCACTTGACATCGAGTGAAACTTTACATAGTGCTGTCATTATGACTGACTAAGGCCCTCACATCTATCTTGCTGGAGGAGAAGCTACAGCCCCACTTCCAGGATGGGGGCTGCTACATGGAAAAGGAGATAGACACAAGTCAGGGAGCGGGTGCTCTATATAAAAAGTTTAAAGACCACAGAACTGCTTTAGGGCAAGTTAACCCAATTTACTCCACCATATTCAGGCCACTTATGAAACCACAGAATTGCCCGAGGACCTGAGACTTTCTGATGTCTCTGGAAAGACTTGTTTGACTAGGAACATGGATGGATCAAGCTACTACTCAGGCAGGGCAAGGTGGGGAACTGGTTCTCAGGACTGGAATCACACAGTCCTGGTTCCAACCCTCACTCCTCCACTTACTAGACGTGTGAACTTAAGCACATTTCTTAACCTCTCTGAGCCTTCAAATTGAGGAAAATAACACCTCCTTGATGGGACTATTTAAGATTAAATGTGATTTGGTGAATAATAAGGGAAGCGGCATAGCATCACAGTTAAGAACACAGAATGCTTGAGTGCAAATTTCAGCTTAACCACTAACTAGGTGTATGAATTCCTTGGTTATGAAATGGGGATAATAGTGTCTGCTTCATAGAGTTTATGTGAAAATTAATATATGAAAAGATTTTACAACAGTAATTGTCACACAGTAATGGTTATATAAATAAGGTTTTAAGAAAGGTAACTTACTGCCATAATTGTTGTTATCAGGCACATAGCAGTTATACAGCAAACTAACTGCCACGGACTCTTACTGAACTCAGAAAACAACACAGCATGATGACAAAGGTTCGTTGCCATTAGCTATTATCAGAACCTCCTCTTTCTAGATTCTAAGAGAGAAGACTTCAAAAACACTACCACGTATACGCAATATCCACTTCAAATAAATCCCTTGCATTTGGAATCAGATCAGGATGAGGCTTATGATCCCAAAAGTAATCCTAGGAGCTCTAGTTACGCAAATGGAAATGCATCATCACAAAAAATTCAGAGAGTTAAATATATTATCAGCTAAATCAAGTCTGAGGTTTCCAAGTTAAGAACAAGCAAGAATTACAAAATGGAAGCAGTTCTCCTAAGATACTGTGTTTTAACTCTTCTGTGAATCATTAGCTAGTTGATAAAGATCACATCTCATATACTATGCAGGCTGATCTCTGTGTGTGCCACAACCCACTTTAACACCCTTTTCACCCTTCCCTTCCTTTGCCATGCCCTTCCTATGTCTCTCAGGTATATACTCTTATCCATGCCTTAAGGCCGTCCCATTCCAGAAGCCTCCTTGGAGCCCTTTCTATCAGAAGTCATCCTATCCTCCCCTGAGTGCACACTGCTACTGTCTGTGACCTCTCTTAGGGTCCTTACTACTGTTCACTTTCAAATTCTTTGTGCAGCCCTGCCAACCTCTTTTCCTACTAACAAATTTAAGCTTCTTGAAGGAATAATCTATAATAATATCTATAGTCTAATTTATCCAGGCCTGTATCAACTAAATGGCATTGCACAAAGTGGGTGCTCAATGAATGCTTTTGAATTAAGACAAATAATCATTTTCCAAAATTATACTACTTAGAATCATTGACTGACATAAGTGAGCGCCTATCAAGGCTTTTAAAAAGTTGCTTTGCTTCTGGTCTATGTGCTGGGGAATTTGCAATCATATGAATTCAGAGCAGGGTATTTTTTGGAGAGGGGCATTCTGTGTTTTGTTAAGAAGAAAAAAATGACTTTAAAAATGTGTAACTTTTAAAAGAAACATTAATAAATGGCTATTACTTGTTTTAAAAAGTTGCTTTGCTTGACATGATTCACTTTTTAAAGTATTATTTACTGTTTTAGAGATTAATCTGCTTTTATAAGTTTCATTTTCAAATTACATAATAAATTAAAACAGAAAAGATTCTATGAAATTCTTAAAAGCATTTAATCACTACAGTATAAGATATAACATGTGAAATTCAGAAGTTGACATCTAATACTGACCAAACAGAATTTCACCAAAATAAGAACACAAAATAATCACAAATAAAAGTTTTAGCTAAAATCAAATGTCTACTCTCTTGTGGTTTGCTAACCAACATTTAAAAACATGGAAAAGCAAAGGGGAAAAAGAATCAATAGAAATGCAAACAGCCTCTGAACTAAGAGAAACCTAAAAGTATCTGATATAAATCACTCATTTACTTCCAGGCTTTTAATACTATACTTTAAATGGGCAACACAGTAGTAGTTTGATAGTAATTATACCCACACGTAACCAAGTGCTCAAAATCCTTCTAGACTGCTCACCAGACCTTTGTCCAGGTAGAACTAGTCAAAAACCATATGTTGCTTCTTTCTGATTCATATGAGAGAGGGGTACCAAGCTGAGCAATCAGAGAAAATGGCTCCAGAGAAAATATTTGGCAGTTATTTTGGGAAACAGGAGAGCACTTTTAAAAATCTTGAATGGGGACTTCCCTGGTGGCACAGTGGTTAAGAATCCACCTGCCAATGCAGGGCACACGGGTTCAAGCTCTGGTCCGGGAAGATCCCACACGTCGCGGAGCAACTAAGCCCGCGCGCCACAACTACTTAGCCTGTGCTCTAGAGCCCGCAAACCACAACTACTGAGCCCACGTGCCACAACTACTGAAGCCCACGTGCCACAACTGCTAAAGCCCACGCGCCTAGAGCCCGTGCTCCGCAACAAGAGAAGCCACCGCAGTGAGAAGCCTGTGCACCGCAACGAAGAGTAGCCCCCGCTCGCTGCAACTAGAGAAAGCCCCCACACAGCAACGGAGACCCAACGCAGCCAAAAAAAAAAAAAAAAAAGTTAAAGTGATATGTTTAAGAAAATTGTTTTGAATGCACAGAATCAATAAATCAAGATTAAGCTGCTATGAAAAAGGTGCGATCTAAGAACAAGCAAGACTGGCAATAGTAAAATCCCTTTACTAAGGAGAGCGTAATGTTTCTGTTCACGCTACTCCTCTCTGGAAAATCCTCCTGACTTCCTTTTGCATTCAAAGCTACTTTGTAATCTTCCTGCCTGAAGCCTCCCCCAACTATTTCTACCATACTTATGCCTCTATTATAACCTGAGGCTTTAAGCTGGGGGCAAGAGCTCTGCAGTAAAAAGTTTTGGTAGACTTACTGTGCCCAGAGGCTTTCACAGTAGATACTAAAAAGCAAAACAAAAAACCAAAAGCTTAAACAAATAAATCTGTTGGTTAAATGCAAGGTGTATAGTTACTTAAAAAAAAGAAAAAAAATGGTGAGACTAAGTTGACCTGTGGTTCTATGCTGTATCAGGGATAACATTATTAGTAGCAACCTGTGTATATTCTAAGTCTCAATTCAGATAATTATTTGACCTAAACCACCTTTTTCTTTTTTTTTTTGGCCCTCAAGGAAAGACCTTTAGGTCTTAACAAAGAAGTCATTCTGGAATAGAGAGACAAGAAGTAATAATTGTTTTAAAAAATATCCAGGGATTGCCAAAAGACTAAGAGCAGGTTATATCTGTAAATGGCTGATTCCTTTCTTTTTTATAACTAAAAATTACAAAGATGACTCTGGATATAAGTCTAAAGTGTAATACTAGACACACAGGGAGATCAAATGAGTAACTAGAGTTTCATTTAATGAAGGAAAGCCAGGCATGTACTTCCCCTGCCACACACGAGATGCTGACCTCAGAAATACATTCTGCACGTTCTAAAGAGGCTTAAAACATCACATCTGAGGAGATAAATGTTCAAAACGCTTTAACATAAAAATCAGATACACTCCTAGACCAGAGGGTGCTGTCAGCTACCTCGCACACTAAAGGCTCGGTGGGAATAGGTGTGGACTTGATGCTTTCTTCTTACCTTCATTAAAGGTTTCCACACGGCGTGATCCTGGAAACTGGTTCGAAGCTGCTGCACAGATCTAGATAAACTGTGCAAACATCTACAAAGAATAATCAAAATTAGCTTCACAAGAAGCCGAAACTTTTACTTTTCAAACACACTGCTTGGCATTGCACAATTACTAATATACACTTCAAGTTTATCTACAGACATCGTTAATTCAACTACTTCAGGACTTCACAGGCTTTTCAGGCTAGCTTCTCTGTTAAATAGTGTTACGCACTGTATGAATTCACCTGAGAATACTTTCAAGTAACATTTGGATTCTGTGCTTACTCGGTGAAGGTCCGGAAAGGAAACAGGTTAAACACACGGCAAAGGATTTTTATTCAGGCCATTTAAAGCTCATACCTGACGGCAGCTAACCGCACCTTGACACTAGACTCAGACAAGCCAGTCACAATTCGGTCCATCATATTTTCAGTCTCAATGATCTGGAGAAAAAGGTTAATGCTGCATAAATAACAACACGAAGATGACAAACTTCACTGCTTGTAAATGCAAGTATGTTAATGTCCATTTTAAGTTAATGTTTTCAGCAAGAGTTTTTGCCTCTGGAACAACCATTCTGCAGTGGGGGCAGGCAGCTCATCAGAAAGGTAGGGCTACCCCACCAAGGACCTGCCAGACTGAATGACAGGCTTATGGGCAGATTATGTTTCTTCATTTATTTTTAAAGACACTTAAAACAATAATTACATGTGATAAATATTGCAGAGGTGTTGCATAAACAGTATTGAGAAAAAGCAAGATACGAATGAACTACCATTGGGCAGGTTCCTGCCAGAGTTTCTCCTGCCAGAGTGAGTTTCTTGAAAAATCATGGTCCACACTCAGCCCTTATGAAAAGAAATCTGTGGGTTTCTGACAGAGCCACCCTGTGGCTACTTTCCTCCCAAGCAAGTGGAAATTAAGCTAAATATTTAGAAAAGTAATCCTTGCCAACTTTCACTGTAGCACCAAATCCTGCTACATGTAATCATTACAATCATGAAGCTTTATTATTGTTTTGAAATTTAAAAACAAGATAGCCTACGATTTTCCTTCATTAAACAATGCATAGATACAAAATAGTGTGTGGAAGAAATTAAGTTTAATTTGTGTGGTCCTACGGAAATATAGCATATTAAGAAAAAATGCTAATGCTATCAAAACACAAATATTAACAAAAACAACTATTATTTGTTGAGTACTTGTGTGCCAGGCATTGTGCTAATAAGCATGTTACATTATGTGACTTAAGCCTTTTGTAGGCATTATTATTCCTCATCAGCACATTAGGAAATTGAAGATTCTAGATAATCCAGAGTTTGCTTAGGATCACGGAGCTGAGACAGGAATCCAGGCATCTGACTCTGGAGTCCTTATGCTCAGCTATGCTTGTAACACTGCCCTGGTTAGAGTAGTCCTGTGCTCATCAGGTAGTTCCCAGTGTGGGCAACACATTAATGGGAGTCATTACTTTCACCTGGGAGAACACCTGGCTGGGGGAACATGTAGGAAGATCACCTGTGGAGTTTAACAAAGTCCCAGGCCAATTAAATCAGATTCTCTGTGGCGGGGCCTAGGCACCTGTAGTTTTTTAAAAAGCTCCTCAGTTAGAGTCCAGTGTGCAGGCAAGGTTGAGGGTCACTGCCCTAGACTAAAATGAGAGGAGTTAAAGGCTGACCTCAGAACAGGAGAGGGTGAGAAATCTCAGGATGTTCAAGCCGAATGGGAAGAGAAGAAAACAGAGTTGAAATGAACAGTGCCTGAGAGAAGATTACCAACTATTAGGAACAGAGAACCACACTGCAGTTGTAGGGCAGGAGGAATGGTCATTTTTTAAAAACATAGTGATTTGCAGGTTCCGAGGTGGCTGAAGAAAACTTACATATCGATCTTTCTCACTCCAGACCAAACCTAATCTCACCGTTACCTTTATGCACATCCACCCTCTGTCCTCATTGTCACTTCCAGCCCCGGAACGTCTGCCTATCTATCGGACCCTCATATGCCTTTCTTTCTCACCTGGATGCCCTGCTCAGATACTCCACATATTAGATTCCTTTCCACTGTCCTCCCACAACTCATTCCTGCTTCAGATCCCAAACTGCTGGTATTACAGTAGAAAAACCACCAAACCCGGCTGCCTGGTCTCTCAGGGTACGCCATCCCCCCTCAGTGGAGTCCTCACTGAGGGCCCGCCAGCCTTGCACTCCCCTGCAGGAGACTCCCACACTCCTTAGGATGTTTACCTCCTACCTCTAATGCTTCCTACCTCCCTCACACCCTCAGTCCCTCTGAGCTCACCTCATTTTTGCAGGGACATTGCTTTCTTTCTGGGACACAAGTTGCCTCAACTTCCCCCTTCTCATTAACGTGTCTCCATACCTCTCTTCTTCACTCCCGTATTGTTGAAGCTGGGTACTTACAGCTCAAATCCCTGCCCCCTCCCCCACCCCTCTTTCTTGCATCTTTACTCTGCCCCACGCCACTGGATCCTCTTCCTCAGCCTGCCCCACCTCCCATTCCCACTCCTATTTAAAAGACGTAAGTGCCCAAACATTAACCTCTTTAAGCTACAGACCTCTCACCCCTTCCCCTCCTTAAATGGACAAGTGTCCCAAAGCTCTGTTCATCCTTACTCTACTTAAATGACACTGTTGTGACATCAAAATCAGCTTGATATGGGTAATTCTCTTTCCTGACCTCTAGCTTCATATTTCCAACTGCCTGCTAAACACAAACGTAAGTTCCACAATGTCTGGTGGAACGTCTAACTCATTATGTCCCACGCTGAGTTTATCTTCCTTCCCTAAGCCTGCTCTTTCCCTACATCAGTCTGTCTGTCGCTCTGATACTGTTATTATTCTCCCAGTCACCCAGGCACTATATTTGTGTTACTTTTGACTCCATCTCTTCCTGAATACCCAATCAAGTGATTTTGCACTGTACACCTTATATTCATTTCTTTACTAGTCTCAGTCCAATAAACTAGTTAGGACCTTATTACTATTTGTTTGGGATTATAGTGTTTTCCAAGTTATCTAATCTTTTGTGCTACAGCAACTGTCAAAGACTGGTTGACTGACAGGTTACTTCAGTCAAGGACTAGCCACTGTTCTTGAAAAAGACAAGGCCAAACCAGGACCTTTAGCATGGGAAGGAAATTAAAACTTGGGGCAAAAGTCTTAGGCACTGGATAGCTAGATGCAGAAGTCTGAAAGCTCCTTCCCAGTGGCTTGGGAAATAAATTTTACTTGAGAATAAGAAGGGATAACTTGGGAGAAACAGCTGCCTGTACTGAGTGTAACTACATTATCAGAAAATAAAGTGATGGGGGCTGGGGCAGAGACAGGGACACATGATTACTCTCCAAGAACTGAGAAATACTATTAGACTGGCTTCTGGTGCTTAAGAAACCTGGGCATGGGAAAGACTTGAAAGAGACTTCTGGATAATATTGACCGGCCACATCTAACCAAAGATGTACATCTGTCAAGGCACAGGACAGGTGTAGACTCGCTCTATGCTTCTGAGCAACTCAATTGACCTCTCTGGGCCTTCAGTAAAATGAGAGGATAGAGCAATGATTATTTTACCTCCAATTCTTTGCAGTCAGGTAAATAAAAATTGTGTTAGTCTGTTTGGGCAAAACTATCATGTTGTTCAGAAGTGACACGGGAAGCAAGGCTGGTTAGAAGAGACTGGAGATAGTGCAGGACAGGGGGACAAAATCAGGGATTAGGCAAGGAAGGGCAAACAGGGCACAGCTCCTATTTACATACCCGCATTCACCTATTCAGCAAATATCTGAGTGTCCACTGAGTGCTAGGCATGGTTTTAAAACTGGAAGATACAATGTGGGAGACAGAGCCCTTGTTCCCACCAAACTTACAGTGTTGAACAAGCAAGTGCAATTAACTATTCAAGTGCTATGCCACTTGAATCCATGTCAGAAAGAGCTGACACAGGCCATCGGGCTTAAGGCAAACAGAGTGAAATAAGCACATAAGCTAAGTAGGGAAAACATCCATTGTCAAGAATGGGAGTTTTACTATAGGCTGGGAAGTGGCCATTAATGACCTTACCAGAGAATGTTCTGGCTCAGGCCAGAGGACACTGGAGAACTATGTTAGTGGTCAGTCACTGCAACATAGAGTGGAGCTTTGAGCTTTCTCTCGTTTCTTGGAGGTGTGGTGGCTGACACTTTGGGCTGGAGGATAGCTATAGGTGGCTGGAAAACTTTTCTCCTGATTTAGGATATAAAACAGTAGGACTATCTGGAAGTATATTCCCTTTGGACTACAGGTCGTAGTCTATCAAAATATCTGCAGTAGGAGGCCAAGATTTGCAACTAAATTCGTCATGGAGGAACTTCAGTAACGCTACTAGGTTTCCAGAAAGCACACTACTTGAGTGTCTGATCTACTTTCTCCATCAAGATATCAGTCAGGGAGCAAGTGGGTGAAAATGATGCAAAATCAGAATGTGAAATGAATCTAGGATTCTAATCCAGAAGAGTATCCTAGGAGGCTACGTGAATGAGCAACATGATCTAACCGCAATTGTAGCCTTGAGGCTACTGAGAGTGCCTATGCAGGGATAAAAGGAGAATTACAGTGAGTACACTAACCAAAATGAGGATAAAAATGTGATTAGGAGGTAGGGAGAGGTTTGGAATCAAATCCACAGAAAAAGTTTTCAGGTCAGCTGGGAAGGAACTGGCAGTGGCTGCTGCCATAGCCCTCTGACCCACATGAAGGTCTAACAGAGCACTAGGTAGCTTCTCAGATCTGGGCTTGGAAAGCCAAGTACAACAAAACACATTTTCAACGACCCCAGTACCGTGCTGTAAAGCCTTGATAATAACGGACAGCCAAGTCCTAGCCCCCACAAAGGATCTTTAGGTCTTTCCAGGATATAAGAGCAATGCCAAGCGGGGCTTGAAGTTGTTGTGCCTCATGATTCTTGTTGGAGATTCCTCAGCCATAGCTCAGCAAATATACCCTGCGGCATAGCTTGTTGAATCTGCTTTAAAAGAGAGAGACAGAGAGAGAGAGAATACACAGACACTGTGCCTGGCCGGGAGGAATATCAGTAGTGGCCTGAATCCTCAGAGTGGAGGAGCCATCTCTCTATCTCTGCTCTTTTAGAGGACTGGTTTGTACATTTAACTATAGAATTAAATCCCATAAGATATGCTGTACCCTAAACTGACCACACTTTAGGTCAATGGACTAGGTGCTGTGTACCTCTCTGCTGGTGTCTTCATAACTACATGCTTTTGCTAAGCTTTCTGTCTCTGACATTGCAGCTCTTGTAGGAGTAGATGAAGATCTACTGGAACAGCATCTGAGGCCCCTGTCTTGGGACAGGAGATCCCTACAGCCTCGGGGAGAGAAGGGTAGTCAGCTTAGAGGGTCATGGGGAAAATGCAGAGCCCAGATAATCCTAAGGCAGAGGTTCATGGCACACATGGGAATGTTAACAAGATAAAGGTGGCCTTAGCTTAAAAGGGAATTCCCTAGCCCTCCATGAGCACTAGTGGATCCATAATTAAGTTGTGGCCAAGTCATATACCATCTCTTCCTCAGAAAACTGAAGAACTGAAGGATTACAGAGTTAAAACAAATAAACAAACAGAAAGACAAGACACGGCTATTCTTCCAGCAAGACCCAGGATGAAGCATTTTCCAGGTACTACAAACTTCAGTGTGGACTCTGAACTGTGATGAAACCAGATCAAGCAGAAGATGTGGAAAGTGAAACCAGGCAGATTCTTAGTGGTGTCACCAAACTTCTCAGACAATTCAAAGCAGGTGGGCTCCGCGTCAAGGGAGCTGGATTTTCTTAATGTCAATTACTTATGCTAATGTGCACAATGGCCAGGCAAACACAATTTAATTCCAAAGGGGCTTTTGTGAAAGGTTCCTAGAAAGAGTTCCAACAGACGATAACAAGACAGAACTCTCCAGAGAGTGAAGACTTGGAATCAAACTTTGTAAGTCAGGAGAGGCAGCCATTTAAGATCTAAGATGATAAGGTACCAAATCCAGAAAGTCTAGTTAAAGCAGCAAGGACTAAGCAGTCAAGCAGAGTGTAGCACAAGGAGGTCAGGAAGAAAGAGTAGGTGTGGCACGGAAAAAGGATCTACAAGAGCCCTGAACCTGTTAGCTGTAGATGGCAGTGCTTCAGTTTCGTAAGTGTCAATGTAGATGGGTCTCAGGGCACACATTTGCGTCTTTCCTACTTGGGGCCACTTACTTAAGGTCCAGCCCCTCATCTAACTTATCTTTTTTAAAGATGAGCCCTATGAACACAAGATCGGATGACAGTGCAGTCGACTGGCTTTGGAAATGAGGTAGAGGCTGGGAGGAAGGAGAAGGGTTAAGAGATAACAAAGTAAACACTAGAGTGAGATAAACATGTACAGCCAGCTGATCTGGTAGACTGAGTAGCATTGGTAAGGGACTGGGGAGGGATCTATCCTTAAAAATGGAAAACCAACTCTCCTAGGTTTTAGGATGTGACCATTCTGATTTTGCCACAGAATACTTAAGGATATGCTGCCATGCATATCATGGAAATGCTTGAGTACTTAATATTTATAATTCCTGAGTACATCCTCATGCCATGTGCCCTTTATTAAAACAAAACAAAACAAACAAACAAAAACCCCCAAGAGCACATGGCCTTTCATGAATCAAGCAAGGGCAGCTGCAGTGCTTGCTCCTAAACAAGTTCAACTGGGAAACCAATCCGCTTTCTGCATTCTTCTGCATGGCGTTAATGGCAGCAGATACAACTCTCTGAAAGAACTAAATCCATTTACGGCTGTTAATTTTTAGTTGAATAATGTTAAAATCTACAGAGGTCTTAGAAATAAACTCATCCACCTTCTTTAGTTGACAATGAGGTCTTTGAAATTCAGAAATATTAAGTCACTGGTCCAGGTTCTCTAGGCAAATCTGAGGCAGAGCTGGGGCTCCACCTGGTTTTCTTACTTCCAGTGTGAGGTCCTTTCTACTCACTGCACTTAAGGATAAGATTTTTGCTTAGCCTTAGTAACTAAGTTGAGGCCTGAATTTGAAAATGAGGAAAGAAGAAAACTTAAAAAGTCAGCAGTGCTGTGCGAACTACATATTATATACTGACATCCTAGGCCAAAAAAGATAAGCATATACTATAAAAGGCAAGAGAGGTCATCATTAATAAACTGGACTGACAAGGAAAAAAGAAAAGGCACAACTCACAGGACTTACAAGAGAGAAAAATGACAAATCAACCATTCAGCTTGGGTTGGAGTATAAACGCCAAAGGTCAGAGAGGATGCAAGTCAATGAAGAAAAGTTAAGAAAACACTGTGAAGAAACCACCAGAGTGAGTTCCACTGACTTTTAAATTCAATTCCCTTATAATCTGATCTCCATTCTAAAATCAGGATCTAGCTTCAGCAGATACCACCTAAAGAGAACTAATATCCCACTGTTCTCAGGCCACAAGCCCCATCTGCTCTGGATGAGAACTGCAGGTTTTCCCAACCACAGCCTATCCTATGTCATATCTTTGCCACTGCTCCAATTTAAGATTTCTGACATTTTACTCTAGTAAATATTTAAAAAATAAAGGGTAGGGCTTCCCTGGTGGTGCAGTGGTTGAGAGTCTGCCTGCCGATGCAGGGGACACAGGTTCGTGCCCCGGTCCAGGAAGATCCCACATGCCGTGGAGCAGCTGGGCTCGTGAGCCATGGCTGCTGAGCCTGCGCGTCCGGAGCCTGTGCTCCGCAATGGGAGAGGCCACAACAGTGAGAGGCCGGCGTACCGCCAAAAAAAAAAAAAAAAAAAAAAAAAGGTAGTTTTTACCAGAGGCTCTTTTTTTTTTTTTTTTCTAAAAGATCACAGCTTCTCTTAGGACAGACTACTGATCAAAACATTGTATTCTGGAGTCTCAGTAAACATTTTACAAAGCATTTCTTCCCTTCTCTCAGTCTTCCATTGCTCTTTACATCCACATTCATACCAGACTTCTCTAACTCCACAATCTTGGGAGACAGGGGGTTGGGAGAAATACTGGGTTGGCCCAAAACTTCGTTTGGGTTTTTCTGTAACATCTTAGCCAGAGAAATTGAAAAACAAAACATCATAAGAGTTGATCTGCAGGGCCTCCTTTTGGTCCTTTCTCTTGAAGGCACTGAACTAAATTAACATCTAAGCTCTCCTGCAGGTCTAAGCCTGGGAGCAGTTATCACTTCACTTTAGAAGTGGAGGACAAAGAGGAGGGGGTTCTTAGGGTGGGCCTGCTTTTAAGCTTCTATATTTCATTCTTGCTTTTAAGCCTCTTTAAGTGGTATTTTGTAATTTCTACCTCAGGACCTTTTCACCTTCTTAATAGCTGGGAAACTTCATTTATGTTAAATGCTTAGAAGAAAAACTCAAAGTTCTAAACTTTTCTACACTTTAGGGAAAAGTGAGAGAACTCTCTTGGCCCGACCTGTCCTTCTCCTAAAACCAAAAATACAAACACAGTGTGTGAGAAATACTTATAATGTCTAAAAATAAATCAACACTTCCTCTATCAAAAAAATATTTCCCTACACATAAGAGTTCAATTTTTAAAGTTCAACCATTAGCTTTACAGCAGAATAGAACCTAAACAGCTGCTGATTTACACTTATTTTAGCACATAAATAAAACCATTATAAGTGACTATTCAAACAACAGAACTAGAAACTTCCCTTCCATCTCTTACTGTTTGCCAGGGATCTGAATGATGCACTGCCCTAAGAACTGTGCAACACAGTGGCCCCGCTCAGCCCCTACACTACACAAAGCTGTGCACGCCACAGCTTTGTGTAAGACCTGTAGTCTTAATTATCCTACAGGTTGGCTGGCTGAATTCTATTGTCCAGACATACACAATTTACTCAATAAATACAAGCATAGTATCTACCAAATACTGCTTTTATGGAGCTTACATTCCAGTTATGAACATTACAGCTTGATAAGAGATAACTACTAAAAGATTTCAAAATGCTGCCTCAAGTTTAAATCTACTCCATAAGGAAGCTGTCTACAAAATAAAGTTCTGAAATGACATCATTAACTCTGGATGCTTCCTTTCCAGAACATTAATTTACAGTGTAATCATGTCAAGACAGTGGCCTTAGAAAAACATTTCCAATTATGCAGAAGTAAAACAGATATGGAGATCTTTCATTCCTTAATACCTTGGAAGGAAAAGGTGAGAATGCTTTTAAGTAAACTTCTTTATAGTATATAAATGGGCTTCAATTACAGCCTTATTTTAATCATATTTGGGTGGATCGCGGCAAAACCGGCTTTCAATGCAATGAGACTTTTTACATACACCCAAGGCCCTGGAATTACTACACAGCAATTTAGCGTCTCATTCCTTAGCTGCTTTAAATTGTAAGCTCCCACAAGTACACACTAGTCTTCTGCTTCATTCCTGGGCACAAAGGAGGAGGTGTATCATAAATGCCAGATGAATAAATGGACATGATTAAAGCATCTCATTATCCACTTTGTACCAAAAACTGTGTGAGAGAAAAGACACATTTTCTGAATCTGATATTTTGCAACCAATTAATACAAACTATTAAGTTTTCTGAATTCATAGCACTACTTCAGACTATCACACATTCTCCAGTGACACTTCTTGCCATTTCATATCATAATTTGGCTCTAGTAATGGCATTTAATTCTACATGAGTAAAGTAATGAAGAGGTTAACAGCATAGTCTTTGGAGTCAGAGAGACTGGGACACGATGCACGGGCTATCACTTATTAGCTGTGTGGTCTTGGTCAAATCACTTGTTTCCTGATCTGCAATAGCTATCTTACAAGGTTGTATAAGGTTTAAGGGAGATAATGTGCTAATGCTGATTATCAGCACAGTGCCCAGCACACAGTAAGTGCTCAATAAATGGTAGTTCTGTTAAATTTCATTTCCCAAACAGATTATCTCTTGATGTAAACACTTAATTACATGCCTTTTACATGCCCCCATACCACCTAACACAAGGCTTTGTATATAGCAAAGGCTGAATGGATATTTGCTTAATAAGGCAACTGGATCTTAATTCTTCTCATTGGCATGGTGAAAAATCTTATTCTGGCAACTCTGCTAATCAATACACAGAATCTAATCTAATACACAGATCAATACACTAATCTAATCTAATACACAGATAATCTTTTGGTTATCCTACCATAACCAAAAGTCATAGTTATTACCCAATTTGTCTGGGTTCTGTCACATGCCAAAATCATTCAAACAAGGGAATCAGCATATAGGAAAGAATCCAGTGACAGTGTTATACTGTCAACATTTGATAATGCCTCTCTTTCAGGAAGTCAGACAACTGATCTCCGCGCCCCACCCCGATCCTGGGCTTTGGTAGGGTCCCATTTCTTTCTGTAGTTCAGTGCGAAGAGGCAAATGGGAAATGCAGTTTTTCATCAAACTGGTTTATGGTCGTTTCTGTTTAAGCTATGCAGTTTTCGCACAGGGCGGGCAAAGTTTTTCTGCAAAGGGCCAGATGGTAAATATTTTAGTTTAGGCTTTGTGGGCCTTGTGATTGTGCAGCCAACATCTCAACCTGCCACTGTAGTGCAAAACAGACACAGGCAGCACATAAACAAATCAACGTGGCTATATTCCAATAAAACTTGATAGACATTTTGTCAATTATATCTCAATAAAGTTGAAAAAAGATGAAGAGAGAAAAACTTTATGGACACAAATTTGAATTTAATTTACTTTTCATATGTCAGGAAATCTTCTTCTTTCAGTTTTCTTCCTCCAACCATTTAAAAATGCAAAAACCATTTTTAGCTCACACGCTACAGGATAATTACATAGGTAATAAGTACCCACAGGATATAGTTTGCTGACTCCTGTGCTAGCATTTTAATCACAGGAAAGAGTGTAGCACTGGTTCTGGTTCTTCATCACAAACTCAATCTTCTCAAGGTCTACTACTCCACAAATTTTATCATCCCAAACATTTCATTCATTTCCAGATAGAAAATTCTTGAAAATCCAACTAAGTCACTAATTTTAGTTCTACAGATCTAATATAGACCATATTTTAGCCCATTTCTTGGTTTATAATCACCTGTCTTAGATTGTAAATAACTAATGAAACAATCAATCTGTACTTCCTATTTTAAAAAAAAAACAAGAAGTATAATTCAATGATTTACGCAACTACAATACCACAAATAACAGTAAAACACTCAATTTTATGTCTCCACTTAATGAAACTCTGAAATATAAGTTCATTACTTGATTTTATAAATACCTCTATTCTGTATATAGCATTATCACTCCCAGGTTTGCTTCTTTCAGTATGCTGAAGGCCAAGGGTCTCAATACTGTGGGCAAGTGGCAAAACCTGGTCCTGTCATGGTGAACTCTTTAAAAATACTTACCATCATGAATCAGTGTTGCAGAGTTCATTTAAAATTCTTTGGTAGATTAGCTTTCAGACGATAACTAACAATTTAACCACAGATTAAGTCAAGGAATTCTGAATTCTGAATGAATTTGTTGTTATTCAGTAGCAGAACCAAGTCCTGAAGGGTGCTACTTCTGTGGTACCGTCGAAAACCTTCAAAATGTTCAAGGCATTTGTTTCAACATGTAGACTAAGGCTCAGAAAGAATTTTTTGCATCTGCCTGATTTCACGGCAGAGACAAATACAGAATTTTGACAGTGTACCTTTGAAATGATCATTTAGAATTACTGAACTTCACAAAATGTTTTAAAATATAAATTCATGGTACAATTATACTGTTACATAGAAGACCAACTAGTAATAAAATCAAGCAATAACAAATGATTAAAATGTTCAAAGTGAAGTGCTTATCAAGTTTAAGAGATAGCAGTAAGATATTAAGAAAAACTGACCTAAATTTACAAATATACTTTAAAATCGTGTAACTTCTAAAACACAGAAGATTTACATTTGTTCAAAATTCGAACACATGTATTTGAGATATGGTTTCATATGAATGATAACCCTTTGGAGAAATGACATCTATGGCAACCACAGACAGTAATAAGTAATACTTAGATAAACAACATTAGACAGAATTTGGCCTCCTTACTTTTCTCAAGACATCTACTACTTATGATACTAACAAATTATTGATTTATATTGTATATTCTATTTAACTCCAAGAAAAGCAATATTACATTTGGTGCTTCAGAGGGTATGCTATAGCAACAAAGAGTTTTGAAAACAAGTATTTTAAATATATTTAAAAATATAATTATAAGAGTAAGAAGACATCTTGTCATTTTAATAAGAGATAAACTAAAAAAAAGAGCTGATGCTTCTGAAGTATAAATATTCTTTTTACTAGAAGGAATAACTAGTAGTCTTGGAAATTTATAGCATAAAAGCACTGTTTTCACTGTAAACCTTCTTTATTTATGCCCCAACACTGTTCAGCTTTTCTCCCAATACTTAAAAATATATATTTATTTTTAATCTTCCAATGAAGTTATTTAAGATAGTCTAATAAATGCTTCGATTTACTGAGCACCTACAGGCACCATGCTAAACATTTTCAATACATTAGAGAGCTCATCCTCACAATGTCCCTGTAGATATAACTTCCTTTGCTAGGAAAAAGAGAGTAGAAAAATTCTCATTCTTCTTTGTTTTCCTTTTCTTCTCTTATTTTTTTCTCCCTGTACTTCTCAAAAAAATTGCCCAGGAAAAAAAAAATTGTTCAGTTTAAAAAGAAAAAAACATCTCACGCTTTCCTACCTTCTTCACATACGTCATGTACACACCACTGTGACTGTTCCACAGGCACCGCCCTGCCCTCGCCAGGGAGTAAAACCTTAAGATTTTATGTTATCAATTCTTGAAGATATAAAAGGCATTTAGACAATATTAAATTATTAATTTCCAAAGTGATTCAAGGACTGCTCCATTGATATCACCATATCCATTTTAATTGGTTCCAAATAATTCTTTGAGCCCCTAGCAAATTCTTACTGGCCATTCCTTACTTTCCTCAGACGTACTGAGGTTTTATTATAAATGCTGAGTAGTAAGGCTGTGTCTTTATTCCTCTTTATCTCACCTTACTGTTTTCCCCCTCCCTCCACCCATCTGACATTGTTTATACAATGTAGGCAGTTCAATCAATCTATGTAAAATTGAATTAAGTTACTGACCTTCACTAATTATGATTTTCATAAAAATCTGACATTCATTGAGAATATTTTATACAGGTGTATATCACTTTATAGGATAGGCTGATTCCTGACAGTCGGTCTAATTTCTATAAACCAAATCATATTTTTATCCCTAGGGGAAAAAAACTGGTCCAGATTCACACTTGTGAATGTTATAAATTTTTAAATATCATACATTTAAAAAGGAAAACAACTAAGAAATAATGGTAAAAATTATTTCAAAATTAAACAAGTACCATACCATAACACATGTTCTCTTTGACCTACATCAAAGAAGTAGAAGACACGCCCTTGGTATTGTCTGCCTCTTGAAAATGGGAATTTCCTACATTTTCTCTATGCTAGTATAGTGAAACCCCTTGCCTATGTGATCAGATGTAGGTTTCCTCTATTTTAAATCTCCTCTCTTCACATACCCGTAAAATTGCTAGCAAAGTTATGAGAGTTCTTAACACAGAGGCCCATATATAACACAATTAATGGTGCTTAACAATGCAATTTTGCAATAGAGTTCAAATATTCATTTGTCCATTCATTTTTTCCATTCACCCATTTATTCTTCAAATATTGGTAAGTGCCAACTACGCACCCCATAGTATTGTAGATGCTGGGAATACAGTGAGGAACAAAATATAAAAAATCCCTGCCCTCATGGAGCTTACATTCTAGTTCCTCAAAAGGGATCTCCAGCTAAAACGTAAGTACTCAAAATCCAAGAGGAAAGCTTTCTGAAAAGCTCCATTAGTCAGATATCTCAAAGGAGCAAAGGCTACAATAAGTACTACATTTGTAACATGTTTTATTTTTATCAAAAATAAAAATAACGTCCTGTTAAGTTTATTAATTTCCTTGAATTTTAATTTATATTTTAAATTTCTAATTTTCCTCAATTTACACTTCCTAGCTATTTCTGATAAATTCTACAAGCTCCTTGAAGAAAGTAAAAGAGAGACCATCCTTTTAAATTTCCAACCTAATTGACGATCAACAGGTACCAATCAAGTGATGGTCTTCAAAAAAGCAATTCTTTGTTATAAAACAATGGGCCTCACAATTATACGACTGCTGTAATTTGCCACTGCTGCCTCTACATGACTTAGCCAACTGACTGGGGTTTTGATTGAGATGCCAGTACTTAAAATAATTTGTTAGTTGTCTTAACTTCTTTGTTACTGCCCCATTAACTGAACTTATGCTTCTTAGTCAGCATTACTAGGTGGTAAAGACTACTGTTAGAAACTGCAGACTTTCCCCATGGCAGAGATTACAGCTAATTTTTACCTGGCATTGCTGTCAGTGCAGTTACTGCTAATGTGCTCTGGACCCTTCTTTCACCAAGCTCTTAACTCCTGCTCTGCCCTTGCTTTCCCTAACCAAAATCCTTGAATTATTCTAAGTTTAATATGGCCAGGCCACATCTGTTGCCAAGGTGAGTGGTCCTTCATCTTTTCTTGGGCTTCTTCTCCCTTTTCATGTCACAGCCAATGGTAATGTTTTCCACTTTCACCGCAGGACTCTTTCCACCCTTTCACTGACAGGACACCACAGGAAATCAGGAAATTTGTAGATATGCCACAGAGTGATAAAGGATGCCAAGCTAGGAATTAGGATACCAACTTTGCTCTGCACAGAAGGATACAGAAAGATCTAGGTGTATTAAGGGAAATATCACTCTGTGTATGATTTCTGCATTTTCATTTCTATATTCATCTCTCTGTATCCACTCCACAATATTTATTGACTGCTTATTAGGTTCCAGGGACTGTTTGTTATACAGTTGGTTTCTTTTAATGAGAACACACTAACACTGCTTCAAAGCAGGAGTGGTAAATCTCTGACCTACAGGTCATATTCAGTCTTTAGCTTAATTTTGTGTGGCCCAGAGAGAAGCTATTAAGAAATGAAATCACAGCAGGCCTTTTGCAGACTTTACAAGCAATAAGATAGAGCCATAATTCCATGAAGAGAGGAGGCTTGTATCTTTCTCCTTTACTGCTGTGTATACCTCTCACTGTCTCTATCTCTTTGCTTTAGTTTTCTATTCATTCTGCCTCATTCCCTTAACTGGTCATAATAGGGCAATGGGATATATGTTACTTCCTATATTTACTGAATTACATTACCATTTTCAATTTAAAGGGCAGACCAACTGAACATTTCATACTTTTATCCTGGAATAAATAAGCCTTTTTGTTTGGCTGGGGGGTGGGGTGAGGGATGGGGTGGAAATAGGTCTATAGTCTTCGAAATTTCTTTCAGAGATTGTCCACTCATCAACTCAGTAAACTGAAATTCCATCTTGGCAAGTATAAAAATTGCATTAAAAAATAAAACAATAATAAACATTGTACTTTAAGAATCTACACCAAAAAAAAAAATACAATCAAAGTTAAGGCAGAAGTGTAAACGGTAAATAAATATTTCATGGAGAAAGTAAATAAAAATCTATCCAAATAATTATTTCAACAAAAATATAATAGAAATAAATGCATTCAAAGGAAGAGTTAACATTTATCATTTTTATACACTGAAAATAAAAATTCTCCACTCCTAAGAAACGTTTTCACACAGATTTTATCACAAAATTACTTTATATTTTCCAATTTACAATTTCTCTCTTCAGTAGTTGCTATGAACTATAAATTATTCACTTGATTTCCCAGAAATTAAATATGTTCCTAAAAACTCTATATAATCCCCATTACATTGGCATACTATAGTATCTTTTCTTCAGCACACACAAAAAACTATAATAATTATAACTTATTCTTTATTTGTTATCTTTCTACAGAAATTATCAGGATTAGCCTTACCAGGAAATTATACACATTATAAATACAAGTTTTAATAGACTACTGATCATCAGACTGTTACGTTATATTTCTAGAACATGATATCACAAGTTAAAGTCATTAATTCCAAAACAATAGTTTATTAACAAAAAAGTACAAAGAAGTACAAATGGACATCCTATTTTCCCCCATTCTGGTCCATCTATCTATCTCCCTTTCAGTCCATGGCATGGCCTTCTTCAACTAAAAGACTGGGTAAAATACCTCTCCTCTTTCCATTGGGCCCTAATAAATACATAATGATTTGTTTGGGGATGGTTTAAGTTATACAGTCCATGTCAATTTTTAAAAAATGTTTTATCTATATGAATTGCCATAAAAGCCTCTTCCCTTGCAATACACCATGTACCTAAACTGAATGAAACATAGGAACAACAACATTCATAAATCATGATTAGACATAGGGAAAATCATATCACTAGTATGTTTGCCTTCAAGTAACATTTTACAAATGAAAGCTTAGAGGTGTCAAAAAGGATTTTCATAGATATTTACTAGAACACTTCAAGTCAAAAACATCTTGTTAACTGAACTAAATTGAGGTACATGGAAAACATTCAGCTTAGTTGTGTTTTCTGCACTGATTTTAAAGCAAAGCTACTTACATATCTAATCTTACTCATCTTACTGCTATTAATTTCAATTTTCTCCAAGCATGGTACAATTTATTTCAATAAACCTACAGTTAATTCCATACTTCTCTTTCTACAAGCCCAAAGTACTTCTCTAAATCATGTTAAAGTCCCAATACTTTGTGATTTCTCTCACAGGGCTCCTTAAAATACCAATGCAAGATGGGGAGATTTAGTAAACTGCCACATTCAGTAAATAATACACAATTTGCTCTCTCTGCTATGGCTCATCAAGACAGAACATATGAATTAATTTACTGATGTTCCTAAAAGCCTTGTTTATAATTTATTAGACTATACGGGGTTTTTTTTTGAGTAGTAAGCTCCAGGCTTTTGGTTTGTGGAGGGAGCCAGATCAGAGCTTACCACAATACTTTACTCCCTGCTTAGAACTATTCTCATAAAGAACATGAGCTCAGTGTTGGACTAGGCTGTAATAACATAAGGTGCTATAGCAGTGACACATTTTTTGGGAGCTGGAAAATTCAGATGACCACTCACTAAACATAAAATCATTATTCCACAAAGATTTTATTCACATCGAACTTGCACAGTAGCAAAAAAAAATCAAAACATAACTAAGCCACATATCAAAGAACAATATACAATAGAGATTTGAACTTCTCAATGGCATTGGAAAGTACTTCCATAAATAACATTTACAATTCTAGTGTTAGGTCTTTCAAGGTGTCTGAAGCTTCACAGTGCTAGAATGGATTTTTATCAGAACACATGCAAAAATGTGCAACACAATAATCCATATTAAGGACACAACAAAGCACGCCAGTTATTTGTCATTCCAGCACGGCCATGCCACTCTATGTTCTAGAAACAAACGAACAACCCCCCAAATCCGGGTCCCATTCATTCTTCAATTATGCCTTTAGTCACTCTGTTTTATTATATTCAAACAGTCACTGTTAGTGCTCTTCACCACGACTTTCAGGTTGACGTCACTCCCTGCCTGCTGGCTGTCAGGACTGGGGGACGCCCCTCTCCCAGACTCACCTTCTTCCGGATGTCTTCATCGTTTGCTCCGAGAGAGGCATAGAGCTTGAATGCAGCCTGGCGAAGTTCGTGAGCATGCTTTAAGTCATGATCAAGCTATGGGAGGGAAAAAACGATACGTTCCAACCCAGTCCACAAATTAAATTTTCGATAAAACTAATAAAGTAGAGTTGAAGAAAAAATATGTTTTAACAACTATTAACGTATCAGTGCTGGTTATTTTGGGTTTCTGCTCACATATGACTGAGACCTTGCTGTGTCTGTGTCAACATGACCTGGAATTCTTGCAGTCTGCTTCTGTCTAAAATGTGACACTGGTATATGAAAAATCTTTGTGAACCTTTGAGCCTTAAAAATTCAGTGTTTCTAGATGGTAGCTTTAGTGGCACTGGTGCTTGCTAGCATCAGCTCTTTTTTTTTTTTGGCTGTGCCACGCGGCACACGAGATCTTAGCTTCCCAGCCAGGGATCGAACCCGTGTCCCCTGCAGTGGAAGCACAGAGTCCCTGGACCACCAGGGAATTTCCCACCAACTCTTTGAAATGCTCTCAAAAAACACGGCACAAGAACTTCCCTGGTGGTCCAGTGGCTAAGATTCCACACTCCCAATGCAGGGGCCCTGGGTTCGATCCCTGGTCAGGGCACATGCTGCAACTAATTAATTAATTAAATTAAAACAAAACAAAACAAAAAAAATGGCACACTCAGGCCTTTCTAACCCCGGAATACAGCTGATACCTTGAGTGCTGCTGCAACAGTATCTTTAGAAGGTTTTCCTAAACTTTAATAGTGCTAACCAAATTTCAGTATTTAAAAAGCTTTTAGAAGCAGGAAAACCTTTGTAAAAATGCTTAATAAACAACAGACCGTGGTAACCATTACTACCTATTACAGCTATCTGAGAATTATGTTCAGGGGGCTTTTTTGGGATAAATTTATTAAAATTACTTACTGGTATGAAACAATTAATGCTATCTTTTCATATGCATAACTGGCTTTCTCAGTTATCAATTCTTCCATATACCTGATTTATCACCAAACTACCATAAAAATAAAAGAGAACCGTGTTCTCAGGACACTTTCAGTGACTAAATATGAACCAGTAAATATATAAGGCATATCAGTAAAGTAAATAATTTTATAACTAAGAGATATAACTTATCCAAATGATTACAACTTTTTCCAAATGAGTTGCCTTGGAAAGGTTCACCCTTATGCAAAGATATAGGTGTTGTTCACAATATTCTGAGACCCTCTTTTGAACATTCCTAAAGAACTGAATGGCACACTAGCAAGAAAACCCTGACAATAATAACATATTTTCATCGACTAAGAGAGTTTTAAGTTAACTGTCACTGGTGTGTGAAGTGGGGGAAATCCAACTGGGTAACATCATTTAGAGTAACAACAACAACAAAAACTCCACAGTAAAAAACTAAAACTCAGTTGGGTTCTGAAGGCAATTATTAAGAGTAGCTCCCCAAATATTTTGATCAAAGCAGGTACTGATGGTTTATGGGAGGAACCTCCCAATATATGACACTCATTTTGATGTGTAAGTTCTAAAATATCTATTCTTATGTCTTAACTACTTTCCAGTCATAACATTTATTAGAATATTGACTTGGACTAAAATACAATGAAAATCAGACATTTATTAACATGTAAAAAAGTCTCTCTTATGGGTCTAGTACCTATACTTGTATGTCAGAAACCACTGGATAATCCATCATCAAAAATAAAGATGACAAAACAAACTAATATTCAAGTTTAGGAGATTTAAAAAAAAGTTATTATTATTCCAGTTTTACTGTGATGGAAATAAAATGGAAAAACCCTAAGAAAAGGGATAATCATCTATATACTAGTTAAATGTTTTGCACATGTGTAAGCTAGACGTTCTTGTAACTATGTTTCCTCACTCTCATGTCCATCAAAGTGTTCTATTTGCCTTGCTGCCATGGTCAGCTAAGGGTGTTCAGGAGGCTGTAGTTAGGACTTGCTCATATGTCTTTGTACTTTGAGTTACTGTGTCAGTGAGCAAGTAGCCAGAGGGAAAACAGACAAGGCAGCTGCTTCAATATAACCTATCACTTCTACTAGAAAAACAATACTGCTGAAGGAAGAGCAGGCACATAACTTTAATACATAAAGGGCAGTGTACATTAATACAAATATCAATGGAAGTTATTTTAGGCCCTTTCTGAGGCAGAGAAAAGTTATACCCTCAATAGTTTGTTTTATTTTCAGTGTTAAATGCCAAATGAACAGTTGCCTACTGGATGAAGTTTTTTGGAATTCAGGGGCATGGGAGAGGTCAAGAGAATAGTTTAAAAAAAATTTACCATTGGGACCAGTGGCATCAAAAATACAGTCACATTTGTGAAACAGTACTGGTTACTATTTAGGAGGCAATGCTCTCTATACCATGACCTCCTTAAATAAACTTTCTCTAACAGAATATTTATCTCTCATGCTTAGAGAAGTGGATATGACAAACACGTTGAGAAAAACAAAGCCAAAAAGAATATCTACCTATTCTGAGGAACTTATAGTTTGAGAAAAAGTTAGCACAATTTGGTCCTTGATGGTCTCAAACTAGAGGTTAGATGGTGCTTTAGCTGTCACTAGCAGGCCCAAAGCACAGTTTGAAACTGCAGAAAAGAAAGAAGAGATGGCAAAAATTAGAAGAAAAGGTAGCAAAAGAAAAAGACAGTGGCGGAGAGTAAAATAAAGCCACTCAGTCGCCTGGAACAAAAGATTACCCTTGTCCTAAAGAATGAGAATATAGTGACAAAGCTGATTCTGGGACTTTCAATAGCATTAGATGATGTTGATATAATGTCAATAACCAGCTTAGAGACCCCACTATTTTGGGGTTAGCTGGGAATTTGGGATGCAATTTTCTGATTATCTCCTTATTAAAAAAACTTCTGACAATAAACATGAAACAAACTGGATTCAAAACTCATAAAGTGACATCATCTACGTTACTAAAAGATTTCTTTATTTAAAAGGGCTCTGAACTATTAATTATCAATTGGTTCAAAAGTAGTGAACAGTAAGAAAATCTTTTTAAAAATTCCTCTCTTGAGCTGCTGAAAAGGAAAAGAGAACATACCCTTTTAATATCAGTGATGGCACTCACAGAGCTGGGATACTTGAAATAATCAGCAAGCATGGCAATGAGGTGATCAGTAATGCTAGCAATTCTCTGTAGCTCAACATCTGGTTCAATCAGATAGGCGAGTGTCTCAGCTCCTTCAACTCTCTCCTCTAGTAACCTCTCCTTACTGCACATTCGAACCAAACAAGGCAATGTCTGGAAGGTAGTGATATTAATTATTTGCTTTTTGGTAAACGCAAAAGCATGATGGAGATCATATAGTAACTATATCAACCCCACAGTTTTTACTGGGAGTCATGTTTGTGATCAAATGTTTCAATAAAGACTTTCAGAGAATAAAAGTTTTTTTTTGGAATGTAAAAACAAAATTCAGTGCATATTAATCATTTACACTGGCACACTAAACTAAACATATATTCAAAGCACATTAATATAAAGTCTAATTAGGCTCTTGTGATCGGTAAGACTGAAGCTTTATTGTACAACCTTACAAAAGACATTTAAGAATCCCTAATAAATCATTTCTGATGCTCCTGCCCTGTCTACATATTTATTTACCTAAAATACATCCAGCAGTTTAATTAGGAACGATTTTGCCTTAGAAAAAGTATGCTATCTTTTCCTTAATGTGTGTGATATAGCTGGGATGACCTTCAATTTTTGTTTAGAGTTTAATACTTACAGTTGCAAAAACAAAATACAGCTTTAAAAACTCAGTGATCTTCCCATTAGTCAGATTCTACCAGTTCTCCTGTAATCCAAGTGGAATGTATCAATCACAGTTCCTGAGTTCTCCAGAGAACTCCCTGGAATGACTGTGATATCTACTAGTCCAATTTTACTTCTGAGGTCCTTCAAAAACCTTGGCACTGGTCTTGGTAATTTCTCTACATTAGGTTCTCAATAAAAATATCCCATGTTTATATTTCTAAGGCTGATGAATCAACTTTAAAGGATAATGTGGAAATAGAAACTGAAACATCAGAATTACAGGAAGACTTCCTCTACAACCGCAGGCAACTATGCTTTGTTCTTTTCTAAGTTCCTATTATAGCTTGACCACAGAGTTCAGCACTTTATTGTTCACTGCTGATTTCTTATCAGGCTGGTTCCATCTTTTAAATATGACCCTAGGCTTCCAAGAAGAAAGCCTATTCTTATTTTCCTTGGAACAGTTACCAACATTTATCAATACCATAAACTCATGGATTATTGAATTTAATGCTCACAACTACTACACAAAGAAGATACTTATTAACCTAGTTTACCAATGAGAAAGAAAAGGAGGGGGAGGGCAGTTAAGTAAGGGTATGGAAGCCCTCTATGCAGTGCTATTTACTTAGGGGGTCCTCAGATCTCATTAAACTATCTTGCTTCACCAAAGACTAAAGGAAACATTAACCTTCTTAATGTTCTTTTAACCTTGGCTTCATTTTGAACACTGATAATGAGATCTCACATTCATAAAGTGACACACTATCAATTTACTTACAGTTGTTCTGTTCTTTATAACTAAAAGCTGTTTAATGTATTTAATACATTGTTATTCTCAATATCCCTTTGGGATAGATGAACAGGAATTATTGCTTCCATTTTCATAATTAGGGGTCTGAGGCACCACAAGAATAAGGGATGTGCCCAAGGCTACCGACCCAGTCAGTGGTGGAAGTGCTAAAACCAGAATCCAGGTCTTAGGACTTTTAAGGGCTAGTCTTTTATCTGGGCTTTTCTGAGTTCTAGCTGCATCTGACACACCACAATAATGATGATTGCTTTCATGTGTTATTTACTTATTCTTTCTCATTATGCCTTTTGATTATCTGCCATGTGGGTGAAATAAAGTCTTTATCTATAGAGTTAGTGAACTGCTTGCCTACAAAACTGTGTTGCAAACTTAATGAAAATCAAGGACTAAAATATATTTTCTATTTAACCTGAATTTTATACATTTTTATAATTTTTACATCCTTCTAATTGCCATAAAAGTGAAAAAGGTTTGACAAGGAAAGATTTACTTTGACTTTCAAAACATATCTAAAACTACATGTCATCCCACTGAAAAGCATGGTGTTTTAATATTATTTCATGCTGTGCACGCATACCATAGTGATAAATGTGTAAAAATAAATAGGAATACAAATATTTATATTCAACACTTATATGCCTGGATAATTTTCACATGTTTTTAGAAAGAATTAATTCACTCACCTTTAATACAATACAGTTGTCATCTGTCCGAATTGCTCCAGCTCTACACATGTAAGTTAAACTGGAATAAGATGGCAGAAAGTAAGTTTTTGCTTGTGTTTTAAAGCTTTAAAAACAACCACCACCACCTACTTGCCTTTAAGATATTATGGGGAAAAAAAAGACAACTACTCTTACTTATCTTGAGGGAGAAAGTTTTGACACTCCCTTATCTGAGATTCTATTAATTAAATAGTCAAAGAAAACTATGTGATATAGGCAGACAGTAAGCCAGAAGTTTTTAAAAATACCTACAAAATTGTTTTAAAAATAAATGGCCGAATGAATGGGTAAACGATAAAGCAAGGTGCTGGGCACACTGGAGTTCTCTATACTTTTCTCTATACTTTTTGTTTGAAACTTTCCATAATAAAAAGGAAAAAATTTTTAAATAAAATATAAAGTTAACAAAGTATCTAAATTTAAATGAAGTTAAGTTGGGATATTTCAACTCCAAGAGCAGTGGTAGAAGTATCACAGAAGCAGCATTTAACTTGTAACACTTATAGCTAACCCTATTAGCTAAGATAGTTAAGATATTAACTAGTTAAGATATTAACTAACTAGTCAGAGGTTACCAGAAGTGGCTTTGAGAATTAATTAGTGATTTGGCTCTACTGAAAAACAATTTACCTTCACAATTATATCTGGCTGTGAATAAGAATACAATTACTTTCTACTCTCTAAGCAAGTACTGAACATTAAGCAATTAAGAAACTTAAATTAATGGATTTCCTTTTTGAATTAGATTCCTTTGGTAAGCTGGAGGGAAAAAAGCCTAAAATACCCCATGTTCTGGCTTCTAGGGAAAGTTATAAACAAGTCAGTAAAACTCCTTACTTACACTGTAGGAGATGAATTCTTTATAGCTGTTATCATTATCTTAAGATTTGTTACTACATTGTTTTTTGAAACCAGTTCCATGAGAGTATTACCTTACTAACAAAAAGGCAAATGCTCAGTTTTGAAGACAAAAAAGCAGACAAACAAAAAATACAAATCATATAAACAAACAGAAAACAATTCATGATGCAGGAGTGATTCACTGAAAACTCCTCATTCTGGCCAAAATATTAGAGAGCCACAGCTTCTTAAATACTGAAACTAAACCATTCACTTAGCACAGAACCCTACATAACAGGTGTTAAACCTATCTGGTAATGTATTGATAATTACAGAATTAACATGTACTGAATGCTTACATGAGCCAGGAACTGTGCTAATAAGAACTTTACATAACTATCTTATAAATGGTCACATCTCTATGAGGAATCTTTGTTTTGTTTTTCCAAAATTGAGGAAGTCACATTCTCTGAAATCATGCCTTGGTTATCAACTTCAACTAATTCTCACTATTTCTATATCTTTATGTTTTCCTGCCATAATACTTAGCATAATATGTGTTGGTTAAATCTGATCTAACTCTGTGTTATTTCAACTGAAATACAAGGAGAAGGGAATGTAATGAAGTAATTTTCTGTAGGTAGTCTTAGATGTTGTAAGAGAGTTCTTGTTGTGCATGCTACTAGTAGTAAACTGAGTATAAAACTCACATCCATTTAAGAAGGTATGAGATAATCCCATGACTTTCAAATTTCAAAATCCCAAAACAAGATGGGGATTGAAAGTGAGCTCATTAGGCTGTCCAAAAATACTCTAAATTGATAAAGCACTGTCTTTCTTCCCACATTGTCTTGACCTTTACCATTTTGCTGATGTGAGCTGCATTTCAATGGGCTTATCCCTCTGTAACATCTTCACAAAAATTTGTGGTAACAATTCTCCATCAACCAAAACTAGAAATAAAACAAACAACAAGGATTAAGGAATTCTTTAAATCTACAAAGTTCATAAATTAAATTGTGTAGGTGCCACTGAAAGTTCCAGCCTACCATTTACCAGGGTCATCGATACCTGGGGGTTTTCAAAAGCTAAAACTGAGAAGCATTTCAGTGCCTGCATTCGAACCTGTAAAAAAAATGAACAAAGCATTTATTTTAATTTTGCAAATATGAATTTTAATGTCTCAGAATCTAAACTCTTCTGAAGAAATAACTATTTAAATCTGCCTAAAGTACTAAAGGAAGGACTCAAGGGAATAAAAATAAGACCTGTATATCTGAAGAGTACAGTAAGTTAAAATTATAAAAAGTTAAAATTAATTTTGAAATAATAGAAAAGAAAAAACAGGGAGGAAGTAGCAACTAAAATGGAACTAGATAAATCCCTATTCAAATTTAAAAGAACGCTGTAAAAAATACAATGCTGGTAAGGCAAAGGGAACTTAATAACAATTACTAATTGCCTTTCAAGTGGGACATTTCTTCTTCCCAAATTACAAACCAGAGAACTGAAGAGAAGATCAAAAAAAAAGAGTACTCTTGTAGTTGTGTATGGGATGGGGAGTGGGGGAAGAGAACAGGAGAGGAAAGAAAGTTATGATAAAAGTTTGAAAAGGACTAAACTAATTTAACTTTAGAAATACTTATGAATTATGTTACTATACCTCAAAACTAGGTAACTGGTCTGGGATGATACCAAGGGCTCAAACTCTTGACCACATACAACATATTTTATAATTTGCAGGAGCTCCTATGAGAGCTGTTATTTTTCATTCTTTTTGTTCAGCTTTCACCAGATGACCTCATCCTCACTTCCAAGCCTGACTCTATATATGATGTTCTCCTGTGGAGCCTGAGATTGGCAGGATAGGTAGCTGAGGTGTGAAGAAGCTCTGTCCCTAACTTGGGCAATGCTCTGCAGCACAAGCACATGCCTACAGATGGAACCTAGAATATGTTCATGACACTCTGACAGTGGAGCAAACCTTGGCAAGAGTAATGTTACCAAAACCTTTTTCCTTCTACAACCTGTAACTTGCCATAGTAGATAAGGAAGTCTAGTGTGGAAAAGAAAAGAAAGAAATGAAGAACTTAATGAAGCTAGAGGATGGAAAAGAACAAGAACAGTAAATCGCCACCCCAGCAACCGTTTCTTGACATACAAGTGCTGACTGGTCTCAGCCTACACACAGTACAGAGCAGAGGAAGCAGCTCTCAGTATATATGTCCTTCCCTTGCCTCTGGCTAGTTTCAAGCTGGTTCCATTCCCCACTCCTATTCTTGTGAGATCTTCACCAAGATCTAACTTTGGATGTCTGAAGTAGGGAAAATGTACATATTAGCAGGGCAGACCTGCAATAAAGCTAAGGACAAAAAGAGCAGACTACGATCAGTGCAAATGGATAGAAGACAAAAATGACAGCTTCTCTGCTTTACAGGAAATTCCTAGCATATTTAGTTCTAATGTGACACAATAAAGACAGTGTCCCAATATGTGCTACAACTTACCAGTTGGACAATAATGAAATGACCAAAGTTTTAACTAAATGCCTGATAGTATATCATGACACTGCTTACCTATATATAAGAGATAGTAAAGAAATTTAATTAACACAACTGAAAATCCTTGACTTTTTAAGTCAAAATACAAAACAGAACACATTTTAAATGTTGATGTATATGTGGGTATATGCTGTAAGTTTCAGTCAGTGTGGCTAAATAAAGGTTTCAAATAGGAAATCCAAGGTCTTTCCTGTTATAGCAAGCCATTGCTCCTACATACTTCAAGGCATAACCTCACTTGCAACTTTGGCACTGACACCACACCAGAAGAGACTACTAATGATCACAGGTAAAAATCAACAGGAACTTATACCACAATCATATCCTGAAGGAAAAAAAAAAAAAGGAAAGGTAAGGTAGATTTTTTTTTAAGTGTACTCTCTCTAGAGGTAAAACAATGCCCCATAACATTTTACTGATAAAATACTATTCTTGATCACAATATCTACCAAAGAAACAACAAAACATGTGTGCCTCTTTCCAGACCAAGACTCTAGAAGCCCAAAATAAAGTATAAAAGTCTGGCCATAATTTTTAACATCTTACTTTGTAAGATACTGAGGTTAGTAGGTGAGCAATATTCTGAACTGCACCATGATTAAATAAAATTGTTTGATGATCTGGACCCTGTAAGAAAAGAGAATATAATAATACATTAAGAAGAGTAATGATTCATTCCAATAAAACATTTACTTAAATGGAGAAAACCACATTCACTACAATGTAGAATTTTTAGTTACCCTTCTCCTGTATAAACCCATTCCCCAAAAGCAGGATAGACACTGTTTTCAGTCCTGCAAAGGGCTGTAATATCTTACCTCTCATCTCAGTTCCATAGAACCGCTGCCTCCTTAGCTCCCTAAATAAGGAAGGGGGCACAGAAGCTATCCTGGCATAGGCCCTCACACCATTACAGCAACAAAAGCACTCCAAATTCTGCATTTCACGTGCACACCCTTACCCTATGCCCACAGGAGACAGTGTACTCATTCTTACAACTTAAGACTGATGACCTAGTCAGGGGAACTCTAAAACTAATTAATTACAAGAGAAACTGGACCAGATCCTAAGCTACCTCAACACATCTGGGAGGTTGGAGCAGTGGATGGCAGGAAACACAGCACTGCATAACTGAGAAGTAAACATGTTTTAGTTCTCTTTCTCTCTCATTTCTCTTAAAATTATCACTTCTTAGAGTAAGAAAGTGAAGTAACAGGAAAATTCAGGTATTTTATTTTTTACCAACTCTGTTTTCTACTAATCAATTTACTGAAGATCTTCAAAATGGCACAAGCTGAAGATTAATGCAAGGCTTTGAATTTGCCAGTACTTAATTCACTTCTTTTATGTCCCACCAATTCACTCAAATAATGAAAAGTCAATTAAAGCCAAGGCAAGGATGGTAGTTCATGCTTATCATTATTTAGGAGAGAAAAGTGTAGCACCGAAAGGTAGGTTATCTATTTGGGTTCACCAGAGGAAACCAATTCCTAGTCTAGAAAAAAAGCTCTCAAACCAACTTCTCCAACTCACTATTCAGCCAAGTTACAACTGTTTTGCAGATGCTCATTCTTTCTTGGACCAAAATATCCATCATTTGAAGTGGGAAGATTAGCATTCATACTTCCGATTAATAAAAGAGCCATACTCTCTTTTATAGGCAACAATCCCCTAAACATTTTACATACTATTAAGAGCCCTTTAGGGACTTCCCTGATGGTCCAGTGGGTAAGACTCTGCACTCTCAATGCAGGGGGCCCGGGTTCGATCCCTGGTCGGGGAACTAGATCCCACGTGCATGCCAAAACTAAGAGTTCGCATGCAGCAATTAAGAAGTCCTCATGCCACAACTAAAGATCCCGCCTGCCGCAACTAAGACCCGGCCCAGCCTAAATAAACAAACATTTTTAAAAAGAGCCCTTAAAAAAAAAACACTTCAGCAATTTCTTTCTTAATTTACAAACATTTTAAAAATTGAAGTATAATTGATTCTATACATTTTCTAACTTCTAATTTCTTATTTTTAATCACTATATAATATTCCACAGTTTACTCAAGCAAACCCCCATCACATATTTTTGGTACTTTCTAGTGTCTCACTATTAATTGACTCATTTGAAACACAGGAGTCTCTGGCTTATTCATTATAAGGATAGTGGTGGAGACTACAAAGGGGGAGTCAAGGAAAAGAAGGGTCTCCTCAGAATCTGACCCATTTTTTCTACCTATTAACAAGTAGGTAACTAGAATAAGTTATGAAGATAAGCCTCAATTAACCTTGACTAAGGTTTTTTTGCCTTCCTTATAAATTTTAACATCCCAATTTATATACAGGCAATGTTGAGCAGAACAGCTAAGTAGGCAGGGGGCTGCCTCTACCCCCTTGTACCTCACTGTTCTTCCACTGTATTCAGCCAATCCATTCTCCTGATTTGAGGTGACTAATAGATTATTTTATATTCTTCAAGACAAAGAAGAATACACAAGTACATTCTTTCCCCCTATTTTAACACAAATGGTAGGATAATACTATATATTTATATATATATAATATATAAAATACTACATACAAATACTATATATATACTATACATACATATATAAGTATATATATGCATGGCTCTAAACCTCTTATTTCCTTTATAATATATCTCAGTGATCACTCATATCAGTACACAAAGAGCTTTCTCATTTCTTTTTTGGCCTTAATCCATTGTACAAATGTCCCATACTTTAACTAGTATCCTATAGTTAGACATTCAGATTGTTTTCAGTCTTGGAGTTATATTTATAAATGATGGTGAAGCACAGTGCAATTCTCTGTACGTAACTGTTTCCCACCGCTTACAAGATATTGTACTTTTTAATCCCTCACATTCTTTGCCCAAATTGCAGCAAATGTTTGTTACAAAAGAAGCTCTTCCTCTTCTCTATGGTCATAGATAGGATTGTGTAAAAACAACTGCAAGGAAGGAATTAGTGGCTGAACCAACTAAAGAGGAGGAACTATTATTCCATTATCAACTCTCTCTTTAGTCTCTCCAAATCAACCTGCACGAACCTGGAGTTAGTGAAACAGCCTCTCAGTGTGGGAAGCACATAAGCCCTCATGATCCTAAACCCCAAAAGATAGGTCTCGAAATCTGAGTCACTGCTTAAGTGGCAACAATGTAGAAGTTAGAATTCCAATTAATATTATTACTAGCCTTTTTTTGCTCCTTAATAAATCAGGGAGAGAATTTCAAAAATATAACTATGATTAGCTTACAACACAAATGCTTTAGAAATCTCTTTTTCTGTCTCTCCTGCCCAAAGTATGCAAATTTAATATTGATACTAGTATATGAAAATTTGTAAATGAGTCTTAAAATGCTACTATGAATTTTATTTACTGTTTTCATAAACAAAATGAAAATAAAAGGTTTTTATAATTAATGACATACAGAGATCATCAGACCAGCTGCTTTCAAAGATACATGTTTTTAGTGTGTCAGTAGGAAAATAAATAGTATTTTAGACTATTACTGTTGTCACTGGGTTTATACATGCTATAATGTTTCCTGAGGTCTAGTTATATCTCAGACTACTTAAATTGGGTCATCTAATTACCATGGCAAATGCTAATTATCAGGCTAAAAGAAAGATGAGTTCAGGTTTTTAATTTTCTTCAGTTCTGTTAGTGGCATGAGGGTGCCTGTAAATTCTTATTCAGCATAAGTTTCTCTCCAGCAAAAGAACTAGTGATTTAACAGTATTCCGTTATCTATCTCCAGCAAAAGAACTAGTAATTTAACAGTATTCCATTATCTATGATTTCGGCTAAAACAGCATTGAGAAGTTTCAGATGAGCAAGCCTAAAAGCACTGAGAAGTTCCTGAAGAGCAATTCTAAAAACTATTTGGGTAACTTCAGGGATAGGATTATTCAAACTTCTCATAATTTGACATGTAGTAGTTATACCTCCAGGTCCAATTTTCAGTGTCCATTTGGGATTACTGTGATTATGACTAGTAGATGCTGTGCTCTCAAGCACTTGCATCTAGATGCTGAAAGATTTGTAATGAGGCATATAGTTCTGGAGTATCCTTCTCCACCTATCTACCAGGGTTGGCTGTAAGACATCATTTAATGTCGGAAATTGTTTTCTCAAAGCTTTTCTTTGCTCACCTCAAGAGATTAAGGAATTGACATCCCTGGTCCTATAAGTTGGCTTACATGCTCACAAAGCAATCCAGGAGGAGAAACTTCAGAGACTTTTGACAAAAATCTTAAATTCTAAATGTCTTTATATATAGAATAGAATAGGCTATGACAGCTAGGATTTGAGAGGGGTTTTAAGTTATAATCTGTAGTTAGTTATAATCGATAGTTACTTTTTCTGAAAGGAACTGACTTAAGTTATATTTTGGAAACTGTCCTAAAATAGCATAGATCTGTGATCTTCTTAGTTTAGTATGCAGTTGTTCACTTTTCCTTCTTTCCTATAGTTCCCCAAACTCCTCATTTTATATTTGCATTATAAGTGATAAGCAGGTAAGTAATGCTGTCCTGAAAAACTTATCAGAAGATAAACAATGACTTGGTTAAAAGTTAGCAAATTATGGTTATCAAAAGAGTATACTCAATATGTAAACTATGAAGCAAAATAAGTAGCACTGCATGGCACTCTTCAGTTTAGGTTCAGGCTCTTCTAATAACTGAATTCCTCTCAACAAAGAGGAGAGAAGAATCTCTCTTAGTTCTCCTTATAAGAGATCACTTAAAACAATTTCCAACAATGTGGAAACTGAGGGTGTGGGAAAACAGTCATGAGCATATACTGCTGGTAGGAGTATAAAATTGTATAACCTCCAATATAAGACAACATGTGGTAAAATTACACATGCACACATTCTTTGACTCAGCAATTCTGTTTCTTATAAAATGTCTTACATACAGGGTATTTGCTGCATCACTGCTGTGAAATAAGATTGGAAACAAGCTAAATGCCCAACAATAGAGGACTGGTTGAATAAATTATTGTACATCTATACAATAAAATACTCTTCATCTGTTTAAAAAAAAAAGAATGAGGAAACTCCTCATGTACTGATGTGGAATATCCTTCAAGATGTTAAGTAAAAAATGCAAGGTGCAGAACAGTATGTATGGTACGCTACCATTTGTGTCAAAAAAAAAAAGAGGGGAAAATACATAAGTCTGCTTATATGTGTATAGATTAACTACAGGAGGATACACACAGAAGGCACATCTCCTGAGGACATGCAAGATTTTATATTATACAGAACATTTGTTCTGGTTCTTACTTTACAGCAGTGTGAGAAGATCTGACAGATGTACTCCTGGGTATAGCGGGACCTGCTAAGCAGCGCCATGAGATGCGGTATCACTGTGGCATCCTGGAGTCAAAGGGAAGAAGAGCACAGCAACAAGGAACTCAAATACAGTAAGTATCTCTAACAAATGATTTCCACGAGCAGATACATATGTAAGCCTCTTATCTTAATGACAGTAAATCAAGTCTCTTTAAGGAACACAACACAGAAGCAACACGGCAATCAAAACTGTCTAGGCAAAGGACAAGGAAAGGGGCTTCAATTTTCATCCTTGACAACAAAATACAAGAACAGGAAATTCTCAATTTCTCTCCCATAAACAGCCTACATCCCCACAATAAAACAAAATCATTTCAATAAGACTTGACATAAATCTATTCTGAAACCAAAATGTGACATATTAATAAGATACATAACAATGCATTGCTTATAAGGAGGAATTACTGTATTAAAATAAAAGTTGACAATTTTGATCTCTGAGATGTTCTGGTAAGTATCAGCAACAGGTTAACACTCATAACAACTGTAGTTAGCTAATTTCAGTCTTCACAATTTATATAATAGCAACTTCTCACTTATAGCCCACTCTCTGCCTACTACTGACGCTTCACAACACACACGATGGTACAGGACAAGACAGAACCTGCTGCAGGGCTCTCCAAAAATCTCCTCTTTCTTGAGTGCAAAAAGAATTAAATGTTGAAATAATATTTGGCTTGAACCACAGATGGTAAAGGAGACTTAGCTCAAGCCTCCTAGTCAATGCTCTCACAAGTCCTGTAGCAATGCTTCTCAAATATGAATGTGCACTGCGTGTATGTTCCCAGGGGACATTCTGTATATACAGATTCTGATTCTCTAGGTTTGCAGCAGGACTTAAGATTCTCCATTCTAACAAGCTCCCAACTGATACCTGATGTTGCTGGTCCACAGACCACCCTTTGACAAAAGACAACAGAGGGCAAGGAAGGAAACTTAAAAGAATACCAGAATACCACTGTTGGGATAAACAAGATTTGGGGTTTCCCTCAGAAAGAAAAGAATGCTCAAGATCCATAAAAGCTAAGTAGGAAAATAGGTTGTTGATGCCTACAAGTAGAATCTTTTCCCCTTGCTTGTTAGTATAACCCTGTGTTGTCATAAGCAGTTTAAAAACAAAATGAGGGAATTCCCTGAAGGTGCAGGGGTCAGGACTCAACGCTTTCACTGCCATAGACCCAGGTTTGATCCCAGGTCAGGGAACTAAGATCCCGCAAGTGGCGTGGCGTGGACAAAAAAAATAAACAACACTCAGAAAATTTCAAAGAAAGTCAGCTACTAAATTCATTTAAAAAAGGGAAGCGATGAGAATGTAAAGTATGCATCTATTTTACAGATGCGGGGTTGGGGTGGCAGGAATAACGATGACAGTGGTTCCATTGACAGATGATAGGGAAGTAGGTAACAGCTGAGAGAGAAGAAGCAATTGAGAGGAAGAGCCTCTATTACGCTCCTAAAACTACTTCCACCTCATTCCTTTCCTCCATTGCTCTCTCACCCCTCAGTTTTCCTGTGACAATAGCCCCTATCTCATTTCTTCACACCTGCGTCCTTTCTGCCAACTGTGTTATATATCTGCAGTTTATGGTTGATTAAACAAGGCAAAGAACAGTTACATAATTTCCCCAGTCACCCATCTGATAAACAGGATTGCAAACTAGACATCCTGCCCTCTTCAACAGGACTGTGCTGCCTTTAGTTTAGTGCCTGAGTTGCCATGGTAGCTGGCCTCTACACAATCCAACTCACAGATGTCAGTCAGTTACACCTAAATACTACTCTCTGTCATTGTCCCACCTAACACTCTTCATGGATTCTCCACTGTCTCTGAGGGATAAAACTGTTTCACAATTTAGGTATTCTCTCTGTGAAAGTCACGTTAATGTCCCTGTGTCTTAATTTTTCTTATGTAAAGAAGTTAAGTTTGTGTAGACTAGTGTTCTCCAAATTATGCACCACAATCCATTAGTGGGTCATGAAATCAGTTTAGAGAGGGAGGAGGAAGGAGCTAAATCAGTTAACCAGGATCAATTTCTCCCCCATTACTGGGCTGGGGGTTGGGGAGAAACTTATAGGGTAAAGAAGATGGGTGATTGGTTTAATTTCTTTGTAAACATGACAATTGGACTTTCAGGAAAACAGATGGAGAGTCCTTCTATGTGGAATGTTTTGAGGAGGATGTCCCCATTTTAGAAGTGCTTACAGTTAACCAGTGGTTCTCAAAGAGTGGTCCGTGGACCAGTAGCATCTCAAGTTACTGGGAAACTTGTTAGAAATGCATATTCTCAGGCGCTACCCCACACTCACTGAATCAGAAACTCTGTAGGCAGAGTCCAGGGTTCTGTGTTTAATGAGCTCTCCAGGCAATTCTGGTGCATGCTCAAGTTTGAGAACCAGTGTAGTAAACACTCTTTGGATTTATGAGGCACAGCTCCCTGAAGAATGCTGCACAAATCCCTGAGGTATAAAATTGAGATGTTTCATAATTTAGAGCCTCCCTGCTGTGTGAGGTGACCCACAAACCTCACAGACCTTATGCATCATTACAAGCCAGAGGAGCAAGGGCCTAATGTAGGAAAAACAAACTATGGAGGCACGTGGCATGTTCCCTCTCCCTGTCTGCTTTGCCTGTGCCTCTTGACTGCTTATACTCTTGAAATACTTGTAAAACATGATTCTGGACAAGATCTCTGATTCATTATGTGTCCACTTTGAAACTCTGACATTCTGTGTGTCAGCTCAGAGAATCACAACCAGCATTTTTTTTTAATGAAAAAGGATAGAACAGAAATCAGAAGGCACCACATTTATGGAACTGTTTTGTGAAGACTATCTCAGGATGTTCCACCACCCCTCACCCCCTCCCCTTTCCGCCCCCCACACACAGTAGGGCAGTGGAAAATATCATTCTTACTGTGGACTGTGGATAAGAGTTTGAAAAATACTAGTCTGGATAATTTTTATTAAGAAAGTCCCAAGTAATCAACAGATAAAAACACCCCCTAATACTCCCTGAAGTTTTTGAAAACCACTGAATGACTCTAAAGATCTTTAGATTCTCTCACACATACTCTGATTCTAGCCTGGTAAGTAAGCCTCTAACAAGTTGCTTCTGGTTCACCTCTCCAGCCGAAATGAACACGGATTCCTTTCCTGCATTAGACTATTCTGTCCACTGTCCTGCATATTCTCTCTTACACAGATGCTTCCTAGAACAGCTTCTTTTCTCTCCGCTTCTTGAAATCTTATCCATTATTCAAGACCAGGTTGAATTCTACCTTCTCTACAAAGCCTACTCTACTGGATTTAACCTATAGTGAGTGCATTAAATATACTCCTTAATTTGTACCTATTAGGAAATTAAGAAGGGTCTTTTTACAAAAACCAAAAGAAAAGAAACAGCTTACAAATTCCTCAAGATCTGAGACGACCTTTCACTTCTTTACAAAGCCTAGAACGTTTGATATTTGCAAATTAGCAAGACTTCAAACACTTCTTGAGACTTTTCTACAACACAGTTATCACAGTTAAGATCAGTTTTGAGATGCTACATATGGGTTGGCCAAAAGGTTCGTTCGTTTTTTTCCGTTAAGATGGCTCCAGTAGCACTTTGCTGTCTTTAACTTTATTGAAAACAATTTTGTTAGATCGTATGTGACAGCTGTCATATCAGTGTGCATTTAAAAAAAGACTTATCAAAATTGGTGAATTTTTGTGTAGTCATTTTAATATTGAAGATGGAAGAAAAAAGGCAACATTTTTGGCATATTATGCTTTATTATTTCAAGAAAGGTAAAAATGCAACTGAAACGCAAAAAAAGATTTGTGCAGTGTATGGAGAAGATGCTGTGACTGAACATGTCAAAAATGGTTTGTGAAGTTCTGTGCTGGAGATTTCTTGCTGGACGATACTTCATGGTCGGGTAGAACAGTTGACAGCGATTGAATCAAGACATTAGTTGAGAACGATAAACGTTATATCACGTGGGAGGTAGCCAACATACTCAAAATATCCAAATCATGCCTTGAAAATCATTTGCACCAGCTTGGTTATGTTCACCGCTTTGATGTTTGGGTTCCACATAAGTTAAGGATAAAAAACCTTCTTGACCGTATTTCCACATGCGGTTCTCTACTGAAACATAATGAAAAAGTTCCGTTTTTAAAACAAATTGTGGTGGGCAATGAAAAGTGGATACTGTGCAATAATGTGGAATGGAAGAGATCATGGGGCAAGCAAAATGAACCACCACCAACCACACCAAAGGCCGGTCTTCATCCAAAGAAGGTGATGTTGTCCATATGGTGGGATTGGAAGGGAGTCCTCTATTATGAGTTCCTTCCGGAAAACCAAACAAGTAATTCCAACAAGTACTGCTCCCAGTTAGACCAACTGAAAGCAGCACTAGACGAAAAGCGTCCAGAATTAGTCAACAGAAAACGCATAATCTTCCATCAGGATAACGCAAGACCGCATGTTTCTTTGATGACCAGGCAAAAACTGTTACAGCTTGGCTGGGAAGCTCTGATTCATCCACCATATTCACCAGACATTGCACGTTCAGATTTCCATTTATTTAGGTCTTTACAAAATTCTCTTAATGGAAAAAATTTCAATTCCTGAAAGACTGTAAAAGGCACCTGGAACAGTTCTTTGCTCAAAAAGATAAGAAGTTTTGGGAAGATGGAATTATGAAGTTGCCTGAAAAACGGCAGAAGGTAGTGGAACAAAAGGGTGAATACACTGTTCAATAAAGTTCTTGGTGAAAATGAAAAATGTGTCTTTCATTTTTACTTAAAAACTGAAGGCACTTTTTGGTCAACCCAATAAATTAGAAGTATGCTGTTAGTAAAATGTAACTGATGATTCAAAAACACCTAAAACTCACTGTATACAGTAGTTCCTCTGGAGTAACGGGACTGGTGAAGATGGTGCGCAGGCATCGGAGGCAAGCTTCAATGAACTTCAGGTCTGGGGACAGTAGTCCTATTAATAGAAAACAGATTTGAGACTCATCCTTTCAACTCATATTTAAAACTCTGCAAACTGATTCTAATTTTTACTTGTATAAAAATGACTTCTTTACATACCTTGCAGTAAGGCAGGGATAATATGGCAATCGAGTAGAGACTTAACATTGTTTTCAGTACCCATAGCAAGACTTCCCAATACCACTGCACATTCGGTTTTCAACTCTGTGCTTGAGGTTTCTTGCTGAAGCAAGTACAATAATCTAAAAAGAAAGAACTTGGTAAACAGAAGAGACTAAAAAACTTAAAAGTAAACATTAGCTAAAAGTAATGTTACAGAAAAAGGCTACCAATACATCCCACACACTGAAAATATGGTTGGTGAGCTTATGGAGGGCTAGGAAATGGTCATATTTTTATATAAGCTGTTACTTTAATAATGGAATATCCAGTGGGGGTGGATCTAAAGAGATTTTCTTCATTTTGAGCAACAGAACTATCATATAATCTTAGTTTATCAGAACTGTGAATCTGAAAGTTGTCCGCAAGTGATCTCTGTGGAAACAGCAGCACCACAGTCCACGTTATCTGCCACTCCAGGATATGAAGACTCCCAAAGCCAAGTGCTGCCGGATCTTAAGGACCTTGAATACCCAATACTGCAGTTCAGAGATCACAGAGATCTAGCCTAGAGGGAATATTCAGAGTCCTTGTGCTGCTCTTCAAGCAAGGGAAGCTCTCTTCTTTCTCCAGTCCTCCTATTTGGGAGATCAGAAGATCCTATTTCTACTCCAGGCCAGCCTGACAAATAAATACTCCCCAAATTCTAATCATCCACCACTTATGACCATCTCCTTTATGTTCTAATGTAGAACCTTCATGTTCTCTAAAGCATATTTATATATACTGAGCACTAATTCCCTAAGAAAGGCTGCTGACAGCTTTATAGTGACCAAAGGTCAATCACGTTAAAAACAATAAAACCATTAATCCTATATTAAAAGATAGAAAAGAAGAAAGAGAAAAAAACAAAACATTAAAAAATTCTGAATGAAAAACTTACAGCAATTGCACATAAAACTTAGTTCTGGGTAGCAAAGGCAAAGAGGAAGTTATACAACTGTCACTGTCTACCAAAAGGAAGCTTATTAGCTTCATCAGAAGAAATCAAACTTTCTATGTTAACTTAAAAACCAGCAAATTCGAAAAATTAGAAATTAAAAAAGCAGGGTTAAAAAACCAAGAATTTTTTTTAAACTCAAAAAAGGTTTTGCGAATCCTAATAAATTATTATCCAATCATACAAAAACTGCCAGAGTGCAAAGGAGACAGGGAAGATTCAGGCTGGTGTACACTGCTTATCTACACAACACATCCTTTTATTGCAGGGTCAATGATCTTCCTGAACCTCTAGAAAGTATTAATACATTTGTTTCATATTCCATTCCCTGGTACCTTAATTGTTTTTAAAGAGATGCTTCATATACTTCAAAGCATTTATTTAAAAAAAATAAGAACAGACAATACAGAAAAAAGATAGGTCTTATGGTTGAGAATGAGAAATACATTCAAAACTTAGTATGAATAGCAGAAAAGGGGATGACAGCAAACTTACCTCGGAACAGCTCCTAGAACAATGAGGTTGGCTTTCTGCTTGTTGTTTCCAATTACAGCATTTTTCATGTCTCTGAATTCAGGGGAAAGAGAAAAGGGTAAGGTATGTTGAGACATCACAGAAAAATAAAAGATCAATGCATCCCACTTTATCTTTATTATGCAACATCTTGGATTGGCAAGTACAGAAGTTAGGGACAAAGTGAAAACACTGACGCTTTTCCACCTGGAGTGCCAAAGAGAAGGGACAGAGATAGGTACCTTATAAACCTGGGGCTGTAAAACAGGAGAGTAGCAAGGTGGGGGGAGGGGGGAATGAGAGACATCTTGAGTATTGGCAAAAGACTTCCAATACAAAGGAAGTTGAGTTCTTCAAAAAGGCTACCAATCCTTTGAATAAAAAGAAATATAGGCCATCTTCTCACGCACAGCTCTGGGAGTAGGGAGTAAAAGCAGCCAGCCGACAGAACAGATCTGATCTTGTTTCAGGGACAATGACTTTCCTTTTTTCCTTTTCTTCTGAATTCTCTGGACTGAATATTTCTGATTCCATTTTATCTCCTTTATTGTCTTATTAGCTGTACCTCTTTGGGTTTTGTTTTGTTGTTTTTCAGTGGTTGCTTTACAATATGCATCTTTTAACTTAACACAGTCAATCTTCAAGGGATACTGTCCCATTTCATGTGTATTTTAAGAGCCTTGCAAGCATATACTTCCATCTTCCCATCCATTCTTTGAGCTGCTGTCATAGTTTTATTTTTAAATTAGTTAGAAACAACATAATATACTGTACCTTTTTTTTTTTTTGGCTGTGCTGTGAGATCTGTGGGATCTTAGTTTCCCCACCAGGGGTTGAACCCATGCCCCCTGCAGTAGAAGCACGGAGTCCTAACCACTGGACCACCAGGGAATTCCCTATATTGTATTATTTTTGATTTAAAAGCCACTTATCTTTTAAGGAGATTTAAAAATAAGAAAAAATCTTTTATATTTCCCATATATTCACCAGTATTTTTTATTCTAGCTACACTCAGATCTTTATTTCACCAGGAGTAACACTCTATTCCATAAAAAGAATATCAATGACCAGTTGGTTCACAAACACATGGTTGTTCCCAGAGAAAATACAAACAGCTGAAAATAAGCCCAGTACTAATAAAATGTTTAATTAAAAAAACTTACGCTAATTGGTCAGTAGTGCTATCTTAATATAGAACATTAGAACACTGTGATTCTCAAAGTATGGAAGAAGGTATCAGAGACTCCATGGGCATTTCAGAAGTTTAAGAGAGAGTCTGGAAATTTCTGGCCATAGTTTTAAAATAGAAAGCCTTTTTTGCACAATCCTAAAGAAAATCATATTTTTCAGTACTGTACCTGCCTTGTAAATAAAAAGGAGACTATACTTTTTTTTTGAATTTTATTTTTTTGTACAGCAGGTTCTTATTAGTTATCCATTTTATACATATTAGTGTATATATGGCAATCCCAATCTCCCAATTCATCCCACCACCACCACCCCCCACTCCACTTTCCCCCCTTGATATCCATACATTTGCTTTCTGCATCTGTGTCTCAATATCTGCCCTGCAAACTGGTTCATCTGTACCATTTTCTAGTTTCCACATATACACGTTAATACACAATATTTGTTTTTCTCTTTCTGACCTACCTCACTCTGTATGACAGTCTCTAGATCCATCCACGTCTCTACAAATGACCCAATTTCGTTCCTTTTTATGGCTGAGTAATAGTCCACTGTATACATGTACCACATCTTCTTTATCCATTCATCTGATGATGGGCATTTAGGTTGCTTCCGTGTCCTGGCTATTGTAAATAGTGCTGCAATGAACATTGGGGTGCATGTGTCTTTTTGAATTATGGTTTTCTCTGGGTATATGCCCAGTAGTGGGATTGCTGGGTCATATGGTAGTTCTATTTTTACTTTTTTAAGGAACCTCCATACTGTTCTCCATAGTGGCTGTATCAATTTACATTCCCACCAACAGTGCAAGAGGGTTTCCTTTTCTCCACACCCTCTCCAGCATTTGTTGTTTGTAGATTTTCTGACGATGCCCAATCTAACTGGTGTGAGGTGATACCTCATTGTGGTTTTGATTTGCATTTCTCTAATAATTAGTGATGTTGAGCAGCTTTTCATGCGCTTCTTGGCCATCTGTATGTCTTCTCTGGAGAAATGTCTATTTAGGTCTTCTGCCCATTTTTGGATTGGGTTGTTTGTTTTTTAATATTGAGCTGCACGAGTTTATATATTTTGGAGATTAATCCTTTGTGCGCTGATTCGTTTGCAAATATTTTCTCACATTCTGAGGGTTGTCTTTTCATCTTGTTTGTAGTTTCCTTTGCTGTGCAAAAGCTTTGAAGTTTCATTAGGTCCCATTTGTTTATTTTTGTTTTTATTTCCATTACTCTAGGAGGTGGATCAAAAAAGATCTTGCTGTGATTTATGTCAAAGAGTGTTCTTCCTATGTTTTCCTCTAAGAGTTTTATAGTTTCTGGCCTCACATTAAGGTCTCTAAACCGTTTTGAGTTTATTTTTGTGTATGGTGTTAGGGAGTGTTCTAATTTCATTCTTTTACATGTAGCTGTCCAGTTCTCCGAGCACCACTTATTGAAGAGACTGTCTTTTCTCCATTGTATATCCTTGCCTCCTTTGTCATAGATTAGTTGACCATAGGTGCGTGGGTTTATCTCTGGGCTTTCTATCCTGTTCCATTGATCTATATTTCTGGTTTTGTGCCAGTACCATATTGTCTTGATTACTGTAGCTTTGTAGTATAGTCTGAAGTCAGGGAGTCTGATTCCTCCAGCTCCATTTTTTCCCCTCAAGACCGTTTTGGCTATTTGGGGTCTTTTGTGTCTCCATACAAATTTTAAGATTTTTTGTTCCAGTTCTGTAAAAATGCCACTGGTAATCTGATAGCAATTGCATTCAATCAGTAGATTGCTTTGGGTAGTACAGTCATTTCCACAATATTGATTCTTCCAATCCAAGAACATGGTATATCTCTCCGTCTGTTTGTATCATCTTTAATTTCTTTTATCAGTGTCTTATAGTTTTCTGCATACAGGTCTTTTGTCTCCCTAGGCAGGTTTATTCCTAGGTATTTTATTCTTTTTGTTGCAATGGTAAAAGGGAGTGTTTCCTTAATTTCTCTTTCAGATTTTTCATCATCAGTGTACAGGAATGCAAGGGATTTCTGTGCATTAATTTTGTATCCTGAAAGTTTACCAAATTCATTAGCTCTAGTAGTTTTCTGGTGGCATCTTTAGGATTCTCTATGTATAGTATCATGTCATCTGGAAACAGTGACAGTTTTACTTCTTCTTTTCCAATTTGGAGTCCTTTTAATTCTTTTTCTTCTCTGATTGCCATGGCTAGGACTTCCAAAACTATGTTGAATAATAGTGGGGAGAGTGGACATCCTTGTCTTGTTCCTGGTTTTAGAGGAAATGCTTTCAGTTCTTCACCACTGAGAATGATGTTTGCTGTGGGTTTGTCCTATATGGCCTTTATTATGTTGAGGTAGGTTCCCTCTATGCCCACTTTCTGGAGAGTTTTTATCATAAATGGGTGTTGAGTTTTGTCAAAAGCTTTCTCTGCATCTATTGAGATGATCATACGGTTTTTCTTCTTCAATTTGTTAATATGGTGTACCACACTGATGGATTTGCGTATACTGAAGAATCCTTGCATCCCTGGGATATATCCCACTTGATCATGGTGTATGATCCTTTTAATGTGTTCTTGAATTCTGTTTGCAAGTATTTAGTTGAGGATTTTTGCATCTATATTCATGAGTGATATTGGTCTGTAATTTTCTTTTTTTGTAATATCTTTGTCTGGTTTTGGTATCAGGGTGATAGTGGCCTCATAGAATGAGTTTGGGAGTGTTCCTTCCTCTGCAATTTTTTGGAAGAGTTTGAGAAGGATGGGTGTTAAGTGCTTCTCTAAATGTTTGATAGAATTCACCTGCGAAGCCATCTGGTCCTGGACTTTTCTTTGTTGGAAGATTTTTAATCACAGTTTCAATTTCATTACTTGTGATTGGTCTGTTCATATTTTCTATTTCTTCCTGGTTCAGTCTTAGAAGGTTATACCTTTCTAAGAATTTGTCCATTTCTTCCAGTTTGTCCATTTTACTGGCATAGAGTTGCTTGTAGTAGTCTCTTAGGATGCTTTGTATTTCTGTGGTGTCCATTGTAACTTCTCCTTTTTCGTTTCTAATTTTATTGATTTGAGTCTTCTCCCTCTTTTTCTTGATGAGTCTGGCTAATGGTTTATCAATTTTGTTTATCTTCTCAAAGAACCAGCTTTTAGTTTTACTAATCTTTGCTATTGTTGTCTTTGTTTCTATTTCATTTATTTCTGCTTTGTTCTTTATGATTTCTTTTCTTCTACTAACTTTGGGTTTTGTTTATTCTTCTTTCTCTAGTTCTTTTAGGTGTAAGGTTAGATTGTTTATTTGAGATGTTTGTTGTTTCTTGAGGTAGGATTGTATAGCTATAAACTTCCTTCTTAGAACTGCTCTTGCTGCATCCCATAGGTTTTGGATTGTCGTGTTTTTATTGTCATTTGTCTCTGGGTATTTTTTGATTTCTTCAGTGATCTCTTGGTTATTTAGTAACATATTGTTTAGCCTCCATGTGTTTTTGTTTTTGATGGTTTTTTCCCTGTAAGTGATTTCTAATCTCATAGCGTTGTGGTCAGAAAAGATGCTTGATATGATTTCAATTTTCTTAAATTTACTGAGGCTTAATTTGTGACCCAAGGTGTGATCTATCCTGGAGAATGTTCCGTGCGCACTTGAGAATAAAGTGTAATCTGCTGTTTTTGGATGGAATCTCCTATAAATATCAAATAACTCTATCTGGTCTATTGTGTCATTTAAAGCTTCTGTTTCCTTATTTATTTTCATTTTGGATGACCTGTCCATTGGTGTAAGTGAGGTGTTAAAGTCCCCCACTATTACTGTGTTACTGTCGATTTCCTCTTTTATAGCTGCTAGCAGTTGCCTTATGTATTGAGGTGCTCCTATGTTGGGTGCATATATATATTTATAATTGTTGTATCTTCTCCTTGGATTGATCCCTTGATCATTATGTACTGTCCTTCCTTGTGTGTTGTAACATTCTTTATTTTAAAGTTTATTTTATCTGATATGAGTATTGCTACTTCAGCTTTCTTTTGATTTCCATTTGCATGGAATATCTTTTTCCATCCCCTCACTTTCAATCTGTATGTGTCCCTAGGTCTGAAGTGGGTCTCTTGTAGACAGCATATATATGGGTCTTGTTTTTGTATCCATTCAGCGAGCCTGTGTCTTTTGGTTGGAGCATTTAATCCATTCATGTTTAAGGTAATTATCGATTTGTATGTCCCTATTACCATTTTCTTAATTGTTTTGGGTTTGTTTTTTGTAGGTCCTTTTCTTCTCTTGTGTTTCCCACTTAGAGAAGTTCCTTTAGCATTTGTTGTAGAGCTGGTTTGGTGGTGCTGAATTCTCTCAGCTTTTGCTTGTCTGTAAAGCTTTTGATTTCTCCATCGAATCTGAATGAGATCCTTGCCAGGTAGAGTAATCTTGGTTGTAGGTTCTTCCCTCTCATCACTTTAAATATGCCATGCCACTCCCTTCTGGCTTGTAGAGTTTCTGCTGAGAAATCAGCTGTTAACCTTATGGGAGTTCCCTTATATGTTATTTGTCATTTTTCCCTTGCTGCTTTCAATACTTTTTCGTCTTTAATTTTTGCCAATTTGATTACTATGTGTCTCGGCATGTTTCTCCTTGGGTTTATCCTGTATGGGACTCTCTGCACTTCCTGGACTTGGGTGGCTATTTCCTTTCCCATGTTAAGGAAGTTTTTGACTATAATCTCTTCAAATATTTTCTCGGGTCCTTTCTTCCTCTCTTCTTCTGGGACCCCTGTAATGCGAATGCTGTTGCATTTAATGTTGTCCCAGAGGTCTCTTAGGCTGTCTTCATTTCTTTTCATTCTTTTTTCTTTACTCTGCTCCTCAGCAGTGAATTTCACCATTCTTTCAGGTCACTTATCTGTTCTTCTGCCACAGTTATTCTGCTATTGATTTCTTCTAGTGTAGTTTTCATTTCAGTTATTGTATTGTTTATTTCTGTGTGTTTGTTCTTTAATTCTTCTACGTCTTTGTTAAACATTTCTTGCATCTTCTCGATCTTTGCCTCCATTCTTTTTCTGAGGTCCTGGATCATCTTCACTATCATTATTCTGAATTCTTTTTCTGGAAGGTTGCTTATCTCCACTTCATTTAGTTGTTTTTCTGGGGTTTTATCTTTTTCTTTCATCTGGTACATAGCCCTCTGCCTTTTCATCTTGTCTATCTTTCTGTGAATATGGTTTTTGTTCCACAGGCTGCAGGATTGTAGTTCTTCTAGCTTCTGCTCGAGACTATACTTTTCATTAAAAGTTATTTCACTTTGGAAAATCAGATCAGTGGCACTCATGGTATATGGGTCATCAATACCATACCGACATCAGTCCATAGTTTCTGCTCTTGCGTTCATACCTCATTAAGTTTTCTAACATGGTCACCCCTAAGCACTTACATATTGAAACATTATAAATTATCTTTTTTTCATATTCCAAAATACATTCCCCTAATTACTTACTGAGATCTCTTTGACTTCTCTTTTAGGCAGCAGAGCTCTACAGTATACAGGAATTTTTTGCTGACCATGAAAGTTACAATTCTGAAAAAGTTCTGTAACTGGCAAACCATGATCTTATAGAAAAACACGAGTAGAAAGTGGGGGTGGGGGGGAGTTATTAAGAAAATCAGTGACTAAATGTTATCGTCAGCTTGTGTTTCCAGTACCAACCAATTTCACTGGCATTGAAAACCCTGGTAACAATAATTATAATACCCCTCTCCTTAATTACCTTCTTCAATTATTACAGAAAAATGCTGCTATGACGTAGTGGTCTGCTGAAAGCTGATTCTCCCCACAAATTTTTGAATAGCATTTTCACAAGTCTTGAGCCAAACACTGTACCTGTTAGTCTTCTTCCTTCAGCTCAGTGCTTGAGGGTGGTCTATTTTTCAGGTCCTTACCTCTCTCTCTGTAAATATCCCTCAGATCTTCCATATGGTTTATAGGGGATCAGCAGGAGTATTTTTTGTTTATGAGGACTAAGCTGAATGAAGTTTACTAAGGTTTTAACCAAGTTCTGATACATGATTATAAAATTATGTGATACTGAAGCTTCCCTGAGCAAAGCATAGTTGATGATAAATTGTACATCTAAGCTCCTGCCTCCTTATGGATGTCTGCTGTTTTCTTAGAGACCTGCTTCCCAATTGTCAGCTTATAGACCCTAACCTAGCAGTCTGTCATCTTCTTTCATCTTCTTCTTTTCTCTTAATGTGTTCTGCCTATACCAACACAGTACATTCATTTGTCCAGTAGCTGTCTATCTACTGAGGGTTTATTTATGCCAGGTGCCATTCTGGAGGTTCTCTCTATTCTGGAATTCCCAACCCTAACATTTTCTCAGATTTCTCCCCATTCTTCCTAAACGAAGCAGAAATGAGGTGTCCCCACCTTATAAACACAACCCAAATACCTCAAACCATGCCAGAGTAAATGTTTTTATAGACAAAAGCAAACAAAAACTCCAAAACCAACTTTCCAGTTCTCCTAATAGTTTGCAAAAAGGACACGAAGGAGGCAGCTGGTAGTTATAGAGTAATCGCAGGCTAAAGAGAACACAATTAATAAAATGGACCAATGTCTAAAGAAAACAATTCTTGCTCTGGCTCTAATAAGTAAAATATATCTATACTAGACAAGGAAGAGATGTTAACGCCCTGCAAATAAATTCTATTCAGTTGTACCAGAAGATCATTTCTATGAAAGAGTTAAAATCGAAAGAGACAATAATGAATACATATACTCATTTTTAGCAGATCTAAGTACAGGGTAAGATTCAATTTCAGAGCCAGCCAAATGAAGCTTCTTTCAGTTCCCAGAGTGTAGCTATTTTCTCTCTCTTTCATTTCCTTATTATTCCCTCCCTTATATCATTCCCTGGCCAATTTTACTCATCTTTCAGGTCTGAGCTTCTATGTCAGTGTCATCCTCCAGGAAGCATGCCCTGACAACTCCCAAGTCTGGGTTAGGTATCCCTCCTAGTGGCCTGTATCATAACATACTCATTACTTTTTTAGGAAAGAAGTCTGTCTCCTCTTCAGAGGCAAGAAACCAGTCTGACCTGGAAATATCAGAGAAGTTACTATCAATGGATCACAAAACATACCATATAGAAATCCGTATTTTTGTAAAATACAAACTCACAACTATCAAGATGGGAGCACAACAAAACTAGGCAGGGTTTACACATTGCTTTGAAGTTCACAAAGCATTCCATACCCATTATTTAATCTTCACCACAATCTTGAGTAATATTAACCCCATTTTACAGATGAGGAAGCTAAGACTTGGGTTTGGGCTCTTCTCAAAGCTCCATAATAAATGACAGAGCCAGTCTCAACCCATGTCCCTTATGCCAAGTGTTTTTTCCATTACCTCCAGTGATATCAGGCATTCAGAGAAAAGACAAAAGAATTTAGTAAATGAATTTCCTTTTTCCTCCTGTCTTTCAATTTACATTTTTATGCAAAATAAAAGCATATCTTTTAGGCAAAGACATCCTTTTCCCAGTAGATCAAAGAAATATATAATCTCAATCTCATGTCCATCAATCCTTAATATTGGAGGGGGTGGAATGCCCTACTAACATACTACTGAAATTCAACAATTACTTTTTGAGCTCAGCACTGTGCTAGGCTCTATGAAGGATACAAAAGCATCACATAATGAGATGTCTGATCTGAAGAGTTTACAATCTTTTTGAGATGACAAAAATAACACTAACAATGTAAGGCAGTGTATATTATAAATAGTGTGCTTATAGGGCTGAGAAAAGTAGATGATAAGACAAGCTTCACAGGTTTTGAAGCAATGGTAGGAACTAAGATAGACCTTAGAAAATGGCTAGGATTTGAATAAGTGGATGAGGAGGGCAAAAGGAACCATACTGGAAATGAATATGGCATACTTCTGGGGCAGTACCAGGAGCCAAGATTGAAAAGAAGGTTCCTTTTAAGGTGGAACATTAAGCATGGAACAAAGTTAGGAAAGTGAAAGGGAGAAGAGACAAACTAAAGGGGGATGGATTAAGGAGAAATCATGTTTTTGATCAGAAAAAGGACATGAAGGAAGCAATGACAATGGAAGATAAGCTGAATGTGGAATGGACTGGAATACAGATAATTCTAGAGTTGAGAGGCAACTAAACGGCTGATGCCCTTCCTCTGTGGTCCCAAGACCCTCTGTACTTATCATTATCACAGTATTCACTAATCAAACTACAGTGAACTGTCTCTTTAGTTATCTGACTCCTGCATTAGACTTTTGGATCTCCCAGAGCAGTGACTAATTATTCACTCTTATATACTCCCATACTAGCACAATGCCTACCTAGCACCTGATACGCACTCAATAAATGTTTGTTTAAAAAACTACTCAATCCATCCAGGTATCTGGTTATATGAGACTAAGTAGCAGCATAGGAACCATTAATAGAGAGGACATTTTAAGGAAGCAGTTAACAAGATGATTTGATAGGTTTGACAGGTACAGGAAATGTGATATGTGACATGTCTTGAGTGACTACTTCAAGTCTGGGTGCCTGGGTGCAGAGAACACTAGGAAGTTTGGAGAATAAATCCCTTAGCAAGACAAGGATCTATCTTGAATTTATACATACTGAATTATCTTTGAGATGAGATACGAATATCTGGGTAGAAAAGCTAAAATGTAAGCCTTGGGGATAGTCTACTCCTTGAGGATGGGAATAGAGGAGTCGATATTAAGATGTTACAAAAATGCATTTGGCAGAGAACATTTTCAGCTAAAATCTAGCTAGAACCTTAAATTTGCCCAGTAATAAATGGACTCAAAATGCACCCACTTTTACATGGAGGTTAACCTTTCTACTTCCTTTCTTTGCTCTGAAGGAGTTTAATTTTTAGTGTGGTAGAGAAAAAGGTCTTGAATATAAAAACGAGATGTGCAGTGCCTACTACAGCATATGTCTAAATCAGAGTATTATGATTTGTGATCAAAACCAAGAGAGAAAGTAAACACCACACTTTGTCATTAAAATAGTAGGAAAAGTAAAAAAAATAATAATTGGAACCTAGACCTGTTGGAGAAACAAAGTCTAAGTCAATCAGGTATGAGCATATTATTCCTAAACAGTCAAGACACCATAAATTTTAACTGAAAACCTAATTATCATCTAAAAATAGAAAATTATCTTTAAAGTCATTGAAGGCTGGGGCCAGAAGCTAAAGATCAATGATGTCATTTTCATTTTGAACCAGTATGACTCTTCACTTACCTGAAGCAGCTCTTATTTGGAATACTACACATTCATTCTTGGTCTAATTAGCATGAAGTAGCCAAAGAGTACAGTAGATATGGAAAAGTACAGTCTAACGTCTGACCTACTTATGAAAACTCACTTTTCATAAGACATAAGGAAGAAATACGTATTTGTGGGTAGCTATAATAAGGCAACAGGGTAAACAACTTAACAAAATTATTTGGACTTGGAAAATTACAAACTTAATCACTGCTCTGACCCTGTAATAATAATTATTATGATGTTCTTTTTGGAAAATGTAACATCCAAACATCCAAGTACAATAAGTTTCTAATATCCAGCATGGTTAAGGAATGAGATTATTCATATTCCAATCAAAATCACCATCATCATATGTGAATTGCCAATTTTAAAAGAAGTAGATAATGATGATCTATTATTCAAACTAAAGTTACTTTTAACATAAGGCTTTGATTCAGCAGGTACTTGAGAGATTTACAGTGAACTTCATTTCAAGTCAACTTAGGCAATTATTGTGCACCTACTATATGTATAAATTGAACAGAACTGAGAATTGACAGTAATTTAGTTCATTCTTATCAACAAATTACCCTGAGGTGTAGATTTCTGGAATATAGGGTAGCGTCAGATACAGTTCCGATTTTTATAAACACTAGTTTAGGAGTTGTACTTAACTCTGTTTTATCAGAGTTATCAGCTGATTACAAATCACCTTACATTCTCCAAAAATGAAAAGTGCAATGTAATAACTGCACTAATAAATGTAAAATATTTTTACAGTACATTAATAAATATTTTAATATATGTAATCATTCCAAAGAACATCAGAAATGTGTTAGAACATTATGAATATGGAAGCATACAGTTAAGTGGCTTATAAATATGAAAAGATATATATACAGATATGCATACAAATATTCAGCTATTTTTGATGTTCAAAGTTAGTATCACATACATATATAAACAGCTTATATATCTGTACACAAAACTATGTCAATCTGATCTAACAATTTCTGGAAAATCTTGCTACCCTTTTAACCAGACTAACCTGTCTCAGAATACAAAGTTTTAAACAAGTAACTCTCAGAATCACTCCATTTCATTTGGTATTAAGGTCATCTTCACTTATGTTTACCTGTAACACTTCTGAAAGTAACTAACAGGACATTTCTTTTGAATTAGCCTAAAACTTATCCTTAATTTAAAATTTCCAAAAGCCAGAGGCTTCATTTTATAGGAGCTCATATCTTTAGGACATGCAAGAAAATGGAAAGTGCCTATATTCTACTGAAACCAGAGGTACATATTTGCTTGGAACCAGAGAATGAAGTACCAAAACCATCACCAAAATGAACTTATTTCATCAGTATATTAAAATACTTCAGAAGACACTTCTTAAAAATTGATACTTGGTGAAAACCACACAATTCTACAGTATCCACAACTGCCTGCCTTAGTTTACCAGAAAGAGCCAATCTAGTTTTCTAGTTTGATTCAACTTTGAAACTACAAAGCCAGCCACATTTGCTTGTATCATCTTTTGCCTTTCAACATAGGGAATATCAACGTAAGGCCACGGAGAATCACTAACGTCAAAACCAGATTCAGGTGCTCTAATTTAGGTATGTTAAAAAAAGCACAATATTTAAGCAGCTTTAACTCAAGGTCTACAAAAACATTTCAACAGTTATTCTTCTGCAACTATGAAATTTAACATGGTTGAGCTAATACCAGGGTAACTTCACCAAAAACATCCTGTAATTGTTTTTTTAAAGTCACACGCAGATCACCACACTAGAGGAAGCTGAAAATTTGCAATACGGTATAGTTTATCTGATGTACCTACTCTCTGTTGTAGTTGCAAAGGCTGTAGTTTATGACCTACACAGCTGATTGCCCTGTTCTCTCTGCTCATATCTGACTCCTATCTTACTCCATTAACTACTCAGTTACACATCTGAAACCTTGCTTTTCAGGACCTAATTCTGTTTTCAAACCTTTAGTATAATAGGACCATTCAAATTTATGCTAAATATTGTACTATAAACAAAAAAGTTGTCTCTAGTATAACTCCTCATTCTTTAACAATTAAACTTAAGCAGTTCTGATGTTTAATAGTATTCTTCAAAGGCATACTCACTGACTAGGTAAAACAGTCCTTCACAACATGGGTTATCTACAAAGAAGTTCCCTATATTTATGCATAGGTCTATGGCTCTAACTCAGCTGAGTAGATTAGTTAGAGGCCTTGATGAAAAGTTATTATTCATCTTTAATTTCTTCGATTTTGTTTTTCCTGCTAGTGAAAAATCAGACTAATATTGCTAGAAAAACGATAGAGCTCTGGTTGTCTCATAGCTAAAGCTAGTCATCAATTCTTTTTTATGTCCTTCGAATTGGATATTTTGGATTCAAAGCTGGTTACTTCAGCCTCTGTCTTTTCCTTCCCTAAAACCAGAAGGCTACCTTTGGTTGTTTACACTCTGTGGCCACCTTCCTTCTACCTGCCTCTTTTGGTCTAGTAATGGTCTCTGTATGACTGACTCAACGGTGGCTGTGTAATGTGTATTAAATAAAAGGAAAGAATTGGTCAATTCTCTTTTCCTAAACATCATTTTGGCTCCCCCTTTTCCTCTATCAATATTGTATTATTCTTGTATTAGACAAGGTTACTTAAAAGTAAATGTTAAAAATTTAACTCATTTTTCATTCAATTGACTACGTACAATTAATCTTCAGACAGTAACAAAATTCAGGAAAGAATTAAGTCAGAAAGGATCATTTTTTCTCTCTGCGGTAAAGAAAGCTTTATCAAATCATACTACACACGCCCCCAGAAGGCCATAAAGTGAAAAGATTTTGGGTGATCTGTCCGTTTCAAACTCTAAATAGATTTTAGTATTTTAAGTAGCAATCACATTTACTGGAACGTGTTATCACTCAGATTTTCTTGTCTGAATCAAGAATTCTAGCTCCTCTCCCTCTTCTTCTCCTTCGGTGGGAATTGTTTTATCTCTGACATTTTTTTAGTTTTTCTTTCTCTTCTTTGAAAAGAATCACCTTATTTTTGAAGTTGTTTTAAATTAGGGTCAATAACTACTAACCATTTAAGTACCAATTTGTGGGTATCCACAACATACCAGGCACTGAATGCTATATTTGTCTTAATTCTTAACCACTTGGCAAGATGGGCAGTATTACTCTCTCTTTACAGATGATAAAGTTGACGCTCAAAGAAATCAAATAACCTGCCCAAGCACTGTACTAGGAAAGGACTCTACTAGGAAGTATCAGAACCAGGTATCCAACCTACCGTTGTCCAACTTGAAAGCCCATGCTCTTTCCACTCCACTATCCCTCCACACAAACCTTTCTTATCTTCTTAGCTGACAGCTAAGTGTCTTAGACTTGATAATTTTTTAAGAGGCACTAAGTCTATCAAACTATACCATAGCTAGTTTGAAATAATACACTCTTCCCAGTGGTTTTTTTTTTTTTTTTTGCAGTAGCGGGTCTCTCACTGTTGTGGCCTCTCCCATTGTGGAGCACAGGCTCCGGACGCGCAGGCTCAACGGCCATGGCTCACGGGCCCAGCCGCTCCGCGGCATGTGGGATCTTCCCGGACCGCGGCATGTGGGATCTTCCCGGACTGGGGCACGAACCCGTGTCCCCTGCATCGGCAGGCGGATTCTCAACCACTGCGCCACCAGGGAAACCCTTCCCAGTGTTTTTTATGCCTTATTTGATATTTAATCACCTTTAAAAAAGCTACAGTGTTTTTGGTAAATGAGAAATTTCTAACAGTGACAACACTTGAATCAGCTACTCACATCAGATATGACTCAAGATACAAGTCTTTCACGCAGAATCCTTGACTGAGAAATTTAGCTTTTCTCCTAAACTGCCACAGAAGCAGTAATAATGAAAACAACAACAACAATAACATCATCTTGTATCATTTACTGAATACTTAATGAGTCTGACATTTCCAGCGGAACTATTTATTGAGGAATCTTAAGTGATATCTAGGATTAGCAATATACAAAGCTGTGTCTAGCTTTGTGTGGGGGAGTGTCTGCCTGTCTAAGAAAGAATGTCAAATTAAACCTATCTCTTCCACTAATTTGTGTGTGTAGGTACAACCCAAACTGATTTATTTAAGAGACAGATTTAATACCACTTTTCCTGGTATTAATCAAACTAGACTTAAAGGCGCTGATTAAATCATTATAGTCTCCCAGTTAAGGGGACAAAGGCAAAGTTAACATAATGAGAAAACAAGAAATATCATCTCCTGTTTCTGTAAACTGAGAAGATGTGAAGAGAAGGTGTCGAGTTTCCCAGGTGGATCTCCATCCAGCTCCTCACCTTCCCTTCTAGCTCAATTTGAAGAGTCAAGCAGCCTTACTTATCTTGCCTCTACTTTACAAATACACACTCTCAAGACGTCCCTGCTATAGAGCTTTTTTTTTTTGGAAGTGGGACACATCCTAGCCTTGCCATGGTTGAGCAAGAGTTAAACTAAAGATGTTATCTTGCTGATAACACTAACAGGGTTAAGAAGAAAGGGACTCATTTGTGCCCTCACTGCTATCCCAAATGTATCTCATCCTGACCTTTTTTGGGTCCTCCTTCCCCAGGACACAGCTCAGCCCTGTGGGTGCTCCGTGTTTCCAACCCTATGAGTCAGTCGCCTTAGGCTAGACCTTCTTTCTTACAAGTAATGTGATAAGAGCATGAAAATCTGCTCTTAGGAGAGAGAATTCATCTTTCAATCATTTTCAATCTTATTGCACTTGTCCCACTTTTTTTTTTTTTTAAGAATAATCACCTCAGGTATGTTGCTTAAAAATATTTCCTCTCATTAAACATGAGGCAATTGTGGAGAAAAGAAGGGCATTTAGGTTATCAAGAGTTTATTTAAAATGTGGGAAAAAAAAGTTTAAATTTTCTAATGAGTGCTTTCTAAATTCTTGTATTTAGAACATCACTAGGAAATTCAAACCTTAAAGACAGTCAATGAGTTAACCAAAAACAAAGCAAAACAAGAAGCCCAAAACCCTGGTGACCTATTCTCCCACCCCCTTTCCGATTATCAAAGATAATCAGTTTTACTCTCTTACTTTTGCTAGATATTGAAGTCACAAAAGCATTCTCCAAAGTAAACATTTTTTAAAATGTAAAACAAGTATTCTACAAAAAATGAAGCTAACCATGTCAGTTAACTATCCAACGGACGATTCTTTATAGTACCATATTAAAGTCATGAATGTCAAGGGGTCTTTCCAAAACAGAAGAAAAAAGTTACAACCCTGCATTTTCAGAATTATAATACTTGACAGATTCAAACATGAAACAAACAAGACTTTTTGATAGACTCTTAAATACATACTACTTACATGACACCTTGTAGAACTTTCTGGGGATCAGGGTCAAATAGCCTGTCAACATAGTGGCGACTGCTAGCTGTTACTTCCTAGAAAGTGGGGGGAAAAATTATGACATCTGAAGCCGTGCAAATCACAAATTCACAGTATCACCCATAACATCAAACAGCTATATAATCTAACTTACGGTAGAAGCATTAGAATTTTTATAAATACTTATTATATTAAATCTATCTGAGAAAATCTTGTGACAAGATAAAACATAAGATGGGGAAGAAAGAGATACCCGGTTCTCACTAAAAACATGACTAGACAGTGGGACCTTTGCAGTGAGCCCTGCAAGCTCTGCCGATGGAAGAACTGGGCGTTAAGTATTGAGAAGCAAGCTAAGTTTCTTAATTAACTGTTGGATGTCACCTACACACGAAAAAAACATGGGAATGTTGCTTCTGTTTATACCCACTAAAGGGAGGGAAAATCTGATTCTCAGCAAGGAAAAAAGGGTAAGGACTTCATGAACAGTTTATGAAGGGCAGTCTTGGTGCAAGAGGAAGACTCTCAGAGTGATGCAGAGGAGAGCTATACTGCTAGGAAGCAGACATACGCAAAAAATAAAAACGAATATAAAGGAGTTGTCACACTTTCTGTGAGGGAAAAAAAATTAAGAATTAGGATGATTTATCAGGTCCAAAAGAGCTACCCAGTCTGAACTGGCTAAAGCTGGGCAGACGAGGGAGAGCTAGAATATGAAGAGCAGGGGAGACACTTACCTCCTTTTATTTGTATTTTGGGGTTTGCACTATTATGTTATTTCTTGTAATACTTATTTGGGGGGCATACTTATTTTTTATATTTAATTTTCAATACTTAACATTATTTAAAACAAAGAACATGTTTAAGAACCAGAAAAAAAGAATTTTTGTCCCTTGCTGTTTCTTCCTGATGCCTGCTGGAATATGCTGCTCATGTACTATGACCCATTAGCAATAAATTATTATAGAGAGGAAGAAATACTTTTCCAGTTTACCCAGAACCCCTGATCAGAAAAGAGTTAACTGCTAAGACACAGTGCCAGCTTAAAATTCTGAATCTCCAAAAATAACTCTGGAAAAAATTCTATAAACTCAAATTTCCTGACAATATAGCTAATCCAAAATCAAAGTGTATTTTCACATTATGAGCTTGCAACCAAAATACCCTTGTAGGCAACTCAAGTACCCACTTTTAATACATACTCCATTTCTAAAGAACAAACTGGCAGCAAATAAGCCAAACTGATGAAAATTCTTGTGCCTAATAGGGTACCATTAAGTACTTGCTAACGGGGTCTGGTTTCCTCAAAATAACAGAATCACAGAGTTAGAAGGACTCTTAATTATCTCTCTCAATCCCCTGGTTAACAAATGAGGGCTGATCTTTACCCAGATGTCAGACTGTCAAATGTTAAGTAGGGATGCAAACAACTGTACAAATATATCAAGAAACAATATACACAAGAGCAAAATCCAGGGTAAAACAGAAAACAGTATTCCTATAATACAAACAGATATGTCTTCTCACTCCATTTGAGCACATGTGCTTTCCTGACTTTCCAACATGGTAAGTTCTGAGAACTTCAGACTCTTAGACTCCCTCCTATGTAAGGAAAGATTTTGATTTTACTGTTTCTCTCCACACACTCTCCCACAGCTCTACATCTCTTGCCTCTCAATGTGGTTTTTAAAAAGGTACTTGGGTTTAAGACCTTATTTTAAACAACATAAACTTCTCCCATTAATAGCAACTCTATTGCTCTATGCCTGGTTCATTCAATTTAACAAGCACTGCGTACCTACTATACGCAAGGCACTGAGGAAGGCATTAAAGGCCAAAAAAAAAAGTAAGGCATGGTCCCTCCCCTCAAGAATTCATATTCTATTGTAACTGTGTTTACATGTTTATATTCCCTACTAGAATATAAAACAGAAGAATACATAGTGAAGATTTCTTAGGAGTTGGTTTTGGAAAATGAATAAGAGTACATGAGAACAGACAAGGAAAGAATCAGGGTCACAACCACAGCCATAAGGCATGTGAAGCCAACACACAAATACCATCAGCAAGTATACCAGTTGCTGGCACTGAAAAAGAAGGGAGGAAGGTAGATAGGCAACCACAGAATATAAAACACAAAAGGCTAATCAATGGGCAGCCAATAATTGAAGTGTTCAGATTGCCTTTTGGTCAAAGTTCTATGCTAGGTGCCAAAGAAAATACAAGAGGATGTGAAGGCAGAACAGTGCACTTAAGGAGCTTACATCTATAAAGGGGTCAGTCCTATGTACAAAAAATGATCCTCTGAGCTGCCTAGGTAGCAGCAAGCTGAGAGGATATAGTCACTTGTTCAATCTGATTTTACTCTTATGTTTTTGCTTAACAAATTTACTTAGTTGTTTGTATGGGACACTTCTCATATTTCACTGCTTTCCTTTGTAGATCAGTCTCTCCCCTTTCAGCCCTCTTCTCTCGTCTTTCAAAAGGCAGCCTGAAATATAAGACTTTGAGAGAGAAGGCAATTGGTGCAGATATTAAATAAGTTGGTCAGAGATAATTTCTTTAAAAGGTGACACTTGAGCAAAGACCTGAAAAAGGTCAAGGAGTAAGTCATGCAGCTACCTGGGAGCAAAGCTTTTTAAGCAAAGAGAACAACAAATGCAAAGGCTCTGAAATGTTAAGTGTCTGCTGGGATCAAAGAACAGGAGGTCATTACAGCTGGAGCAGAATGAGCAAAGGAGAAAACAGTAGGAGATGAGGTCAGAGAAGAGTGGCCAGATGGTAAAGAGCTGCGGTGTCCAATATGATAGCCACTAGTCTCATATGGCTGTTGGGCATCTGAAATGTGCCTAGAAACTGAATTTAAAATTTTTAAACTTTAATTAAAATTAAAATTTAAAAACCAATACTGGATTCTGTTATTAGAAAACTTCTAAGAATGTTGTGAATTATTTAAGTATGTAAATTTACTTTCAACTGTAAATTTCATGAAACCTAAATACTGATCAAGTATTTCCAATCAAAATACAAATCAAGTATTTCCAACCAAAATTTGGTATCAAAATTGTGTAAAATACACATCAGATTTTTGAAGACTTGATATAAAAAAGTAAAACAATTTCATTGATAATTCATTACACTGATTACATGTTGAAATAATATTTGGATATACTGGTTTAAATTAGATATATTGAAATTAATTTCATGTTTTCTTTTTACTTGTATAGCATGGTTGCTGGAAAATTTTTAATTACATATGTGGTTGGCATTATTTTTCCACTGGACAACACTGGTATAGACCCTTGTTGGTCATTGTAAGGATTTTTATTTTTATGGTGTGAGTTGGGAAGCCATTAGAGAGTTTTGAGAAAGTAGAGACATGAACTGACTTGTTTTAAAAGGACTGCTCTGGTTGCAACTTTAGAAACAGACAAATGTGTGGAGGGGGCTAGGGAACAAAGCAGGGAGACTAGGGAGGAGGCTATTCAATAATTAGAAATGCTGTCACTTCAGAGAGATGATGGAAGCCTGGACTAGGGCAAGAGTTCTGGAGGTAGTAAGAGTCACTCAGATTCCTGATAAATGTTAAAGCTGAAATGACTATCAAACTGGATATGCTGTCAGAGTAGATGTGGAGTGTGAAAGAACAGAGGAGCCAAGGATTACACTTAAAAGTTTTTGCCTGAGCACCTAGAAAGTCAGACTGAATTGTCAGTTAATGAGATGAGGAAGACTGTGGGAGATGCAGGTTTGAGCGAGAAGATCAAAAGTTCAGTTTTGGACATGTTAGGACTGAGAATTTTATTAGCCACCCAAGTGAGAATGTCAAGTTAGCAGTTGAATATGTCTAGAGTTTAGGAGAGAGTTGTGGGTGGGAGATACAAATTAGGGAGTTGACAGATTATACACAGGATAAGTTCACTTAGGGAATAACCATGATAAGGCAAGGCCTGAAGACTGAACTCTGGAGCATCTGAACAAGCAGCCAGTATGGTGGGAGGAAATCTGAGAAGCCAGATAGGGTAAGGTTTCAAGGAGGGAGTAATCAAATATGCCAAATGCTACGGATGTGTAGCATAAGATAATAACTAAGACCTGACCATTAGACTTAGGAACATGGAGGTCATCAGTGATCTTGACAACAACAGTGTGGGCAGAGTGGTGGGGTCAAAGCCTGCTTGGCAAGGGTTTAAGAGAGAATGGGAAAAGAGGAATTAGAGAAAGTACACACAGACAGCTCTTTCAAGGAGTTTCACTGTAAAGGGGAGTGAAGAAAGAGAGTAAGAGCTAGAGGGACAAGCGAAGTCAGGAGAGCTTTTTTTTTTTTTTTAAAGCCGGAATAAATTAAAGCATACTTATTGATCGACGGAAATTTTTGTTTTGTTTTGATAAAGAAAAACATGCTGCACTGGGGTAGGGGGAGAACTTCTGGAACAACGTTCATAATAATTGAGAGGGAAGTGGATTTACTGACCAAGTAGAACATGTAAAGTACAACAGTCAGAGGCAATAAATTAGGTGGATACGGTGATGAGAGCTTGTGGACATTCTCTCTGATTATCTCTATTTTCTGAAAGTTAAAATTGTGGGGTTGGGTGCAAGACTGAAGAACAGAAGGAATAAAACACAGCATGGGCCAGAAAATATACCAGGACTGCCAGGCAGCACTAACCTTCTTGAGGTTCATGATTATGAATTTAAAATGAGACCAGTCAGCATGGCTGTGTTTTTCTCCAGCTACATTAAAATATACAGAAGTAGACATGAATAATAGAGTTAGATTTAACCAGAGCTGGAATTTCACCAGGCAAGAATGACAAAGCCAAAGGAATGGGTCAGCTGAGTTGAGGGTATATGCAAAGTTGAGATTATAATGACAGGCCTATTGAAGACCAATGAAAAAGCGGTAGGATTAATGGAATGCAGGTAACAGGGGGATTGACGAAGGCTTGTAGGTGTTCGGGTAGAAGGAGTGGTTTGGGAGGACAGAGGGTGGTGACCAGAATTTGTAAAACTGAAGAGATTATGAAGGGGTTTTAGTTATTGGTAACGTCAAGGTCTAGGAAATAACCATGTGGACAAACACCTCAAGGGAACACAGAGGATATGATCATTGGGCAAGTCTAGAGTTTTAGAAAAATTGTCTACATAGGTAATGAAATTTCCATAAATTATCACAGAAATAGTGCTAGAAAAAGTGAACATGAGCTAGGAGCTAAAATCTTAAAGAAATGAGGGGGAATGATCCAGGGGATCTATAGATGACTACAAGGTAGAGTCTGATGAGATTCAGAGCTGGAATGTTTAGAGAAAAGGGAAGAGAGGGGTCTGAAAAGAGCAATGAGGAGCAATTCTCTGTCTCCACTTCTAGGCCTAGAGATATGAGGGATATGGGAAGAAAAAGAGCCAACAGCTGAGAAGACTGCAGGAGAAAGCTGAGGAAAAGGGTGTCAAGAGGTGAAAAGCCTGGTTTCAGTCTAAACAAAAAGATGAAGGAAATGTTCAGACAAGAGGGTGAGGATAACAGAAACCCAGTGAAAGAAGCGGGAGAGAGGCAAGGGATCTGGATAGAAAAGTAAATGGACAGAGACACATGCGCATGAGGAAGGACCCTAGAGTCCTGGGCTTCCTGTGGTAGTTGATGTAAACAGAGATAAAGAGCTTAATCCTGAATGTTGGGGAGGGACAGTTTGATCTAGGCACTAATTTACCCCTGAAATAGGACAAACACTGGAGTTTCTTCCTCCCTCCTGCCCACAGAGGCCAAAAGGTTAAAAGAGTGTCTGATGATCTGTTCTTTCAAGACGTGGCTTCATGCTCACTTCAAAACACTAATGCCCTTTTATTTATTTTTTATTCTTTTTTTTTGATGAAAATATTTTCATTTATTCTTTTTTTTAAGATTTTTTTTTACATCTTTATTGGAGTATAATTGCTTTACAATGGTGTGTTAGTTTCTGCTTTATAACAAAGTGAATCAGTTATACATATACATATGTTCCCATCTCTTTTCCCTCTTGCGTCTCCCTCCCTCCCACCCTCCCTATCCCACCCCTCCAGGCGGTCACAAAGTACCAAGCTGATCTCCCTGTGCTATTCGGCTGCTTCCCACTAGCTATCTACCCTACGTTTGGTAGTATATATATGTCCATGCCTCTCTCTCGCTTTGTCACAGCTTACCCTTCCCCCTCCCCATATCCTCAAGTCCATTCTCTAGTAGGTCTGTGTCTTTATTCCTGTCTTATCCCTAGGTTCTTCATGACATTTTTTTTCTTAAATTCCATATATATGTGTTAGCATATGGTATTTGTCTTTCTCTTTCTGACTTATTTCACTCTGTATGACAGACTCTAGGTCTATCCACCTCATTACAAATAGCTCAATTTCGTTTCTTTTTATGGCTGAGTAATATTCCATTGTATGTGGCACATATATACAATGGAATATTACACTAATACCCTTTTAAATTACTCTGTAGCTTCCGGTAGCTGGAAGGGCTTGTACACACAGTGATCCTCCATCCTCCCAACCGATCCAGTGAATGTGCCAAGCAGCCAGCTAAAGCTCAGGGTACAGTCTGTGCCCATGAAGGAGAGTAGTGCTAGCCAGGGTCACACTATGACCTCTGCCTTTTGGCACAAGGCTTCAAACAAATGACCTAGAAAGCCCTCGAAACCTAGCTCTAAACTTACTGTACCCATTCAAAGCTGCAGAAGCCACCACAAACGTATAGATTAAAAACTGTTACATTTTTACGCTTAATAGCACCCCTCCAAATTATATTATGTAAAAATGTACATGAATCCTTTCAAGCAGAAAGTTTGTATACACCAAATTTGTGACTTAGTATTTAGAATTTAGTAGAGCTGAATGTACATATGTACGAACAGGTACTAAACATTAAAGAAGGAAGAGAAGCTTGTAGCAAATTTCTTCTTGAAGGAAAACAGAAACAGGTAATGAGTTGCGTTCCACTGTGGAGAACTATTAATGTGGAAGCAATTTCCCTTTTAGTAGGGTGACCATTTGTGATGTCTCCCCTTGAGTGAAGACTGGTTGTAGTGACTTGATTCTAGCAAGCAGAAAGCAGTGGAGGTGATAGGATGTCACTGCAGAGCTCTCCCTCTCTCTGTGGCCATGTCTGTGTCTGTCTGTCTGTCTCTCCCTCCCTCCCTCAGTCAAAAGCCAGCTTCCATGTTGTAAGTTGTCCTATGGAGAGCCCCACATGGCATGGAACTAAGGGGAGCCCCTGGCCAAGAGCCAGCAAGGGACTGAGGCCCTCGTTTCAACAGCCCACATGGAACTAAACCCTGCCAATAATCCTGTGAGTGAGCTTGGAAATGGATTCTCCCTCAACTGAGCCTTGAAACGTGGCTCCTGTTGACACCCTGACTGCAACCTCACAAGGAACTCTGGGGCTAAGCCACATCTGAATTCCTGACCTACAGAAACTGTGAGATAATAAATGTTGTTTTAAGCAGCTAAGTAATCTGTTACATAACAATAAACAGACAATGAATCTACCTTCAAATTTATCATCCAAACCAGGATAATTTTAAGACTGAAAGAGGGCACTACTAATACTTGTCACAGAATAACACATAAATGAAGAGTGTTGGAGACAAACCGGGCTTATATGCTCGCCCTACCTTTTATTCCTCTTTAGTGGCACAAAATTTATCTCTAATAAATTAGAGATAGCTCAGAAAACTGGTCAGACATACTGAAAAGGCAAACCAGAACAATCTCTAATTGCCCTTCTGAATAAACTACGCATGATTGGGGTAAATTAAAACCCTGCCTTTTGAAAAAAATTCTTCGGGAAAGGTTCTGAATGCCAAATTATTAAGTCCCAGACTTGCCACGAATGGGATTTAACACAAAGAATAGAAGAAGTAAATTCGTTCAACTGAAGTTCTAAAACCTGAAGTGAAACAATGGGTTTATTAGACAATGAAGAGTGAGGGTTTAAGTGTAAATAAGAAAATATCAAACTATTTTATTTCATTAAAATCTTGCTCTATGTGTATTTCATTAAAATAGTATGTTCTTTAATCCTACCATATTCAGGCATTGAATGGTAGAAGAATATATGACTTGGGATCAGAAGATGGGTTTGAAACCTACTTCTACCACTTGGTAGCTTTGTGACATAGGGCAAAAATAATATTTTGAGACTGTTTCTTAAGTATAAAATGGTAACGTTACCACATAGCTCAGAGTGTGGATCAAATGAGATAACACACAAGAAAAACCCCTATATACTGTAAATGAACCATATAAACACGGATTTCAGGAAAAGCCTATTTTTGTATAAAAAATATAATTGCCTTAACAAATGTACTAATGCTCTTCTCAGTTATTTATAGTCATATTCATGATTAAAGCCTAATTATTCAGACATACCTTTCCTCACCCGATAGCAGCTTTTTTCTCAGACCAAGCTAAGTACTTAGCAAGAAATAAATATGCATTTGAATGCTGACCTTAGAAATCTAAACTTTCATTACTTGAGATTTAAAATAACTGTTAAAAATATGTAAGGTAATCCTTAGTGCACTTTTTATTACTAACTTGCATTATAACTGTAGGTATAACCATGGACTCAGACAATATAAAATCACAGCTACGAATACCAATATATAGTTCAAGGAGTAATTTTTTTTTTTTTTTTTTTTTTTTGGCTGCATCTTGGCATGAGGTATCTTGGTTCCCTGACCAGGGATCGAACCTGCGCCCTCTGCAGTGGAAGCGCAGAGTCTTAACCACTGTACTGCCAGGGAAGTCGCAAGGAATAATCAATTTATAGTGTTCTCGTACCCATACACCAAATCAGAAAGAAAAGGTAGACAGAATACAAATATTTTTATAATACCTGACACTTGTTTAGTATGTTACAGTTTACAAAGTATTTTCATATCTATTTTCTCATTTAATTCACATGTTCTTTAGAAATTGGAATATTACAAATCTCACTGGGGAATTCTGACCCCTGAGAAATGAATGTTTAAACTAGTTGTTGCCATATTAATCAAAATTTCATGTGTCAATTATTCCACAAACTACTAGGAACTTCAAGATAAAATTGTTCATAATGTTGATCATTCAGCATTGTCAGGGAAAATCCTGGTTTAGGGAAGAGATGAAAGGAGCACAACCCAAAAAACAGAATGTTTGAGCTCTATAAAGCTTCAGTTTAAAACCTATTTCATGCTGAAATTCAACATGTGAATATATTTAATTTACTAGGTGCTGGTAACAGAGTTAAGATAGAGTCCCTTACCCTCAACTCATTCACAGCACAGAAAGGAAACAGATAGGTAAGTAAGTTACAGTTGTCACTTCTAACACAGGATAAGTGTAACCATAAAAGTGAACACAAGATAAAAAGAAAGCTGAAGATACAATTAACTGAAGTTAGGGGTGGAATGGGAGGTGGTATCTAAGCAGCAAGGATGATTAATCTGAAAGACTAGTATTATTTTGCTAGGTGAAATGGGGAGGAAAAAAAAGATAAGGACTCTAGGCGGAGAGCACAGCACACGCAAAAGAGTTCTGAAGCAATGTGGTGTGTTTGAGAAACGCAATTTAGTATTATAGTGATACAGTATACACTTGGGAATACAAAACAAAGCTAAAGCTGTACTCTTTAATTCAGTCAACAAATATTTAGACAGCTATGCAGGCACTGTTCTAGGCAAGAACCAAAAAAAGCCCAACTTTGCAGGGCTTACATTTCAGCAAGGGGAGAAAGATAAAAAGCAATAAACATAAATAAACGATATAGAATATTATAGGGCTATACATGCTATGGGGGGAAATGTTTAATAGCACATTTTATTTCCATCTCCTTTTACTATACACTGCACAAGCTGCGGGGAGGGAGAAGTGCAGGAGAGAAAGAGGGAAGTGTACTAATACATCCCCCCCCAGAGAACACCATACACTCAGCATCTCAGTAGTTCTAAACAGTAGTTCTAAACAGGGACACTACTGCCTAAGATATATTCTTTAAATCTATGGAAGTGATTTTGGGTTGTCAAAATGGCAATAGGTGCTACTGATATCTAGTGGGCAAGGGCTAAGGATGCTAGATGTCCTGCAGTGAGTGGGACAACAGGCCCATACTCGAAAAGACTTTCCACTATGCAGTCATGTAGGAAAATAAACTTTAATTGCCTGAGCCTAGACTCTAACTCCATTTTACATATAAACAAAAAATGTGTTTCGCATCATTTTACTATACCATTTTCCAAGAATGCAACTCCCATATGAATACAGGAAAGGGTGTACTTTGTGTTGTTAGGAACTTTATCAAAAGTTGTTCACTTCAAAAAAATCACATCAAAAACAGTATCACTTATTGTATTTAAGTAGCCATCACATCATACCTATATCACTGTCTTACAGCAGTCATATTTACAGTTAAACTACCCTTATTTGTAAATATATCACTATTTTATTACTTCTTTCTAGTACCTGAGTATTTACTCATTTAAATAATATAAATTAGTTTCCTGCTCTTTCTCCCTTAACACAGCTGAGGCATTATGCCAACTCTTAAAAATTTACATGTAAGAGCAGTTATCTATGAATTTCATTCCAGGAGAGCCAAGGAGGTGCTTCAAAATACGTTTTAAGAAGGGGATGTGGAGTCTAGCAGAGTTGAGAACTACTAACTGAAACAGCTCTTAACATTCCAGTCAGCTGGGAGCTCCAGAACCTCTTCTCCATCCCAAACATTTTGAAACGAAAATTTGATTTTCTGATGCCTCCAACTCTCAGTCCAAACAAATGCTTCCTACTGTCACTTTGACAATTTTCTGAAATGCCAAGTAACTGTACTGCTTAGATCACTCACAGATTCACAATTATTCAATTTGAAGTCCAGGAACTAGAGAATTTTTTCCTAACTTTGAGGGGAAAAAAACCCTACCTCCCTCTGGAACAATACAAAAAAGGATAATATAACAAAGACTGACCTTTTCCTTGCAGATGGCTATCATGACCTCCCTATGTATTAAAAAATTCCTACTTGCCTCCAAAAGGAAGAAAAATTAGAAGAAAATGCCTAAGTAAACCCCAAATTTTGTGGATATTTTGATTTTTCCTTTCTTTTACTTTTTTGTATTCTAGTAAACTTCTGGCCCCATTAGGATTCAATCAGATTCTCATTCAATTTTTGCAGACCCATCACACAGTATTTTTTAAACTTTTTTTTTTTTTTTTTTTTTGCGGTACACGGGCCTCTCACTGCCGTGGCCTCTCCTGTTGCGGAGCACAGGCTCCAGACGCGCAGGCTCAGCGGCCATGGCTCACGGGCCCAGCCGCTCCGCGGCATGTGGGATCTTCCCAGACCGGGGCACGAACCCATGTCCCCTGCATCGGCAGGTGGACTCTCAACCAGTGCACCACCAGGGAAGCCCTAAACTATTTTTATCTTTACATTTTTTTTTTTATTATTATGGGATTCATTCTTAGGTGATCCTAGAGGTTTGCAGCATCCTTCCTCCCAAAATTCACCAAAGCCCTGCTTTTCTGAAGTCTCTAGCAACTTTGGGAAGTTTATAAAATGGCACTTCAGTTTGGCTGGGTCCCATCAGTGCAGAATGTAACATACTTATGACAACCAAAATTCCTAGAATATAATGTTTCAATCTCATAAACACAATTATGAAAATACTGAAATATATAATTTTAAACTTAATCTACTTGGATAAGAAGCAGCCCTGACCTCTCAATAAGTAATTAAGACTGAAAATCAGATTTCACATGTTAAGAGAACTTATTTTAAAATAAAGAGCTAATAAATCAGTAGTCATATAAAGTTTGAAAATAAAATTCTAAAATGTAAGGCTGTGCACACAAATTTTTCCTCTATGTGTTTGGAAATCTGACTACAACACTTCATAGACAATAGTATATGACAGTGGACAGGTCAGTCTCTGGTTCTCAGTTTTCATCAATAAAAAACAGACAAGGACAAACTAAAGATTATCTGCAGGCTTCTTTCAGGCAAAGATTCCATAACTTTACTTACCCAAAGGGGGATTTTTTTTTCATAATAGGAAAGCCAGAGCACAGTAGTGAGTTTTTAATGTAATAAAATATTATTATAGCCCTTGTATATCGTATCAACATGTTATAAAGATGCTTAGGTGGTCTCAAGAACTGGAAGCAATTTAGCATTCATGCTTCTTTCTAATCAGGTACTGCAATGTTTATCCCTTTAAAGTATGGTACAAATCACAAAGAGCTATTTGGGTCTAGACGATTTCTTTCTCACTATTAAATTCTATTCATTTACTCTTCAATGTAGACAAGAATGTCTGAAGACTGAGGACCAAGAAGAGATCCCTCTGGACAGAGTAAGTGGACCATGTAAGGATTTATGGTGCAAAACAGCAGAATCTGGAAGTCCAAGGGAGCAAGAACCTAATATGGGACATTAGAGTGACAAGGATTGTGAGGAGTTTTATAAAGCTTGAGGTATTCTCTGGGTTGGCAAAGGTTCATTTAGATGCCTTCCAAAATGATAAGATAGCCCAGGAAATCCACTAGGATGCATTCAAATGCCTACTTCTTAATCCTGACATAACAGAGTGAGGCCATTCAGGCACGGGTGATGTTGTCCTTGACCATAAGAATAGTTTAAATTATTCTTCAAGACTGCAATCATGTAATGACTTTGAGATCCAGGGTACCATCTTTCATGGTACACCTCAGAGGTGGTACAGTCCAGACAGGCTAGCTGCCTTCTGATTTTTTTTTTTTTCAAAAGGCTTTATTTGCTTCAGATTCTTAGAGGCAGTAAACACCCTTGCCTCAGAGCTATCCATGGTGCTTGACTCATACTCAGCCCGTCACTTCCAGCAATTGGTGCATTAGCTTTCCGACCACAGTACCACTCAGGATCTGCCTGACCCATCACCCACATTGTGGCCTGTGACTATTATGCCAGTATCACGGGCCACTTGCAATTTCTGTCTATTCCACCTTGCCTATGCCCAGATCCACAGTGCCTTACTTTGTCCTGGCTTAGATCTCTCATCTAGCTCTGCCTCCCAGGCCTGCTATACCATCTGCTACACAAAGCCCTTTCGGTACAAACAGTACACCTTGGGGAAGATCACTGGCATAATCTGGGAAAAAGATTACAGTTCTTCAGAGCCAAATCCCCCATATGATACCTTACGTGAGCTTTAAAACCTTGTTGTTACAATTTTTACCATTCCAAAATGATTGAAAATGAGTTTTAAATTTTGCTCTATGCTTTTGTGACTGACTTTGGAATGAATAAAGAATAGGAACTGTTAACTCAAGATTTATGTGTGGGTTTCAGGGAATCTATGAGCCCCTTGAAATTATGTGATTCTTTAGGCAGATGCATGTTTTTCTGGGGAAGATGGTGTTGAGCCTCTTACCCTTAAAACGTTAAGAACTCGGTCAATGTGTTGATGACTACCAATAATCATCATCTCCCCAGGTTTAAGCACTAGACTTCTATATCTGTGGTTTAATAAATGTATTTGGTCTTTCTCCCAGTTCCTGGCACAGAGGTCCTGAAACCTTGAAATTTCCTGGGTGACATCAATGTCTTTACTTATTCATAAGGAACATCTTTCAAGAGTTTTGCTAATGAACGATTAGGCTGGGGCCCCTAGATAGCCTCAAGATGGGACTGGTTACCCAAAAGACGAAGTGATTAGAGGGCTGGAACTTTCAGTCCCATCCACCAACCTCTGGGAAGTGGAAGAGTGGGAGGCTGGAGATTAACGCTCTATAAAAACTCTGAATAAAACGTGATTAAGTTTCCAGGTAAGTGAATGGATCCACCTGCCAGGAGGGTGGTGCACCCCAGTTCCACATGGACAGAAGTTCCTGCACTTGGGACCTTTCTGGATCTTGCCCTATGTACCTCTTCACCTGGCTGTTCATCTGAATCTTTTATAAGATAAATGTTTTGCTGAGCTTTGTGAACCATTCTGACAAATGACTGAATTTGAGGAGGGAGCAGTGGGAACCCCTGATTTATAACTGGTCAGTCAGAGGACAGGAGAACAACCTGGACTTGCAACTGCTGTCTGAGGTGGGGGCAGTCTTGCAGGACTTAACCTGTGGAATCTGACACTATCTCCAAGTAAATAGTGTCAGAATTGAGTTAAATTGTAGGACACCCAGCTAGTATCCATAGAGAACCAGAGAATTGCTTGGTGGTGTGGAAAACATTCCAGAATATCCAGCTGCCTACTGGACACCTCTAAATGAATTCCCATAAAACACTTCAAACTCAGCATGTCCAAAATGAAACTCATTCTTCCTCCTTACTCTTCTAACATGTTCAGCTCCTAATCCTCACCATCTCAGTAGAGGATACCACCTAGATATACAACTAAAAATCTTGTCAATCATGCCTGATCATGATTATGACTCTTTCCTTTTCCTCATTCCCCTCATCCAATCAGTCACATCTTACAACTTTTTGAAAGCTTAATAAATTCTTAAAACACTCCAGAAACAGAAGAATCATGTGTTCTCTAATCATTTTGCAGGTGGTAAAGATCTCCAAATATTAATAGATTCTATAGGCTGGAAACTCTTCCCACTGGACCATAACTTTTCATTTTTAATAGAAAGCATAACACCATCTCATCATTCCCCCTCCTCCAATAACTGTTTTATGAATATGCCAGAGAATGTAGCTAACTCTTTATTCTTCTGAGTTTATGAAATGAGATCAAAACAGTTTTCTTCTACCAAAGTGACAAGTGGGGGCTGTTTCCGCAAAACAGCTCTTATTTGGAATACTTTTCATTCCTAGCTAAACAGTCCTAAGGATCATAGCACTACAGCTCAGGGAAGGCAGCTGCTCTCCAATTTCCAGAAGATAACAGAAATCATCCTTTGTCAATAAATCCATATCTTTACCTAGAAGCCAACATAACATATTACACTGCAAAACAACGGCCAAATCAGAAATCAAAAAGATACAAGTCAGAGTAACTGAAATTCCTGGCTCCTGGTACTACTTTAAAATTCTTGATGAGAATGGGAGGAGACAAGAAGGCTAGATATAAATATCCAAGTGAAACTGAAGACCTTACCTAACTCTTGGTAAAGCTTAAAAGACTTCCTGAGCATTCGCTGTCTGAATTCAGGTGGCAATCATTCCTTAAAAAGATAGAAGATGTCCAGAAACATACGATGAGCATCTCCCATTCTTCCCACATTGTCATTAAAGATTAGGAAGTTCATACTGGTTTTCTTTTAGGACCACCTCCTGACATATCCTGTGCTTGCTGGTGTTTTGTAGAGAAAACAAACGGGAAACTTTAAAATGTGCTTACAAGATTTTACTTTGCATTTACTACTAAAAACCAAGAGAGGGCAAATTCATACTTATAAGATAGTTGAGCTTAACCTCACAGAAAAAAATTTTTTTAGCTCTTGTCAGTTGTCCATGTAAGAGAGCAAATCACTGTGCACCTGAAGACCAACAAATGCTTATAATCATCAAGAACAGAACATAATCAAGGAATATCCAGACTTGGAATACCCTATACAGTGCAAATAACTGCTCATCAAATAGGCATAATGGCACTGGGAAATAAATGTAACAAAGGCCTTAGCTGTCTGTGCCAGCCTACAGTATGATTCAAAGGCATTTTATTATCTTGTCTCTCTCAAATCACTACAAACTGACCAAAGTAAACTGTAATCATCCTCTTAACAGGGTCTTTCAAAAGGCATAAATTTTCATCTCAAGTCTGATACCAATTTTTTTAAAAATAGGTCATACTTCTGGTGTTATGTCTAAGAATTCTTTACCAAGCCCAAGGTTCTGCAAATTTTGTTTATTCTAAAAGTTTTATATTTTACAATTAAATCTACGATCCATTTTGAATTAATTTTTGTACAAGGTGTGAAATTAAGATCAAAGTTCATTTTTTAACCTATGTTTAAGGGGATGAAAAGATAAGCTACAGACGGGGAGAAAATATTTGCAAAGCACCCATCTGACCAATGACTCACATCTAGAATATATAAAGGGACTTCAAAATTCTACAGTAAAAAAACAAACAGGGCTTCCCAGGTGGCACAGCGGTTGAGAGTCTGCCTGCCGATGCAGGCGACACAGGTACGTGCCCCGGTCCAGGAAGATCCCACATGCCGCGCAGTGGCTGGGCCCATGAGCCATGGCCGCTGAGCCTGTGCTCTGCAATGGGAGAGGCCACAACAGTGAGAGGCCCGCGTAAAAAAAAAAGTCCAACTAGAAAGTGGGCAAAAGGACGTGAAAAAATATTTCACTATAATATTTTATTCATATTTCACTAAAATATTTTATTCATATTTCAATAGAATATTTTATTCATATTTCAATAAAATATGGATGGCAAGTAAGTAATGAAAATATTTTTGACATTACTAATCATTACAGAAATGTAAATTGAGACCATGATGAGATATCACTATATATCTATTAGAACAGCTAAAATAAAAAATAATGACATACCAAATTGCTGGTGAGCATGCAAAGAAACTGAATCTCTCAAACATAACTGGTGGGAGTGTAAAATGGTACAGCCACTTTGGAAAAGTTTGTCAGTTTCTTTAAGAATTAAACATACATTTACCATACAACCTAGCAATTGCACTATTGGGCATTTATCTCAGAGATACAAAAAGTTATGTCCACACAAAAGCCTGTACATGTTTGTTCATAGCAGGTTATAACAGCCAAAAACTGGAAATGCCCAAAATTTCTAACAGGTGAACAGTTAAGCAAACTATCTTTCAAACATCCATATTATATATCCATTCCACAGGATACTACTCAGCAGTAAAAAGGAAGAAACTACTGATACATACAACAGCTTGAATGGATCTCCAGGGCATTACACTGAGCGAGAAAAGCCAATCTCAAAAGATCACACGCTGTATGACTCCATTTATGCAACATTATAGAAAATGACAAAATCATGGAGATGGAGAAGAGATTAGTTGTCACCAGGGGTTAGAGATAGTGCGTGTGGGGCAGTAGGCAGGTGTGACTATAAAGAAGGAGCATGAGGGAGATCTTGACTATGGTATTACAGAACTGTATACATATTTATACCAATATCAGTTTTGTGGTTTTGATATTGTACTATAGTTATATAAAATGTGACCAAACACGGGAACTGGGTACAGTATACACAGGGATCTCTCTGTACTATCTTTGCAACTTTCTGTGAATCTGTCATTATCTCAAAATAAAACGTTTAAAAAAATGCAATCAACGTAAAATCACCCAAAAGTTTGGGAAACATGGGAAAATTTATAAATTTGTTGAAAACAGTGTTGTTGTAATGCTAAATGCATTACAGGGATGGGGTGATCATGGTGTAGCCTAGAAAGACACCTGGAGATTTTGTCCAACTCCTCCAAATAAATAGTTCAATCAAATATTTATTGAGAATCTAATACATGAAAGACATGGTGCTATAAAAAGTAGTTGGGTTAAGAAGAAGAAAAGGTCAAGCACTTACCTCTGAATTAATTTACTCTCTAAGAAGATAAAACAGACTAATTATTAAAAGCCTCAGGGCCACTGCAAAAGCAGTTTCCTTTGCCTGGAATGTTCTTCTGTTTTTCTAGTTAGTTCTTACTTGTCCTTGAACTCTAGCTCATTGTCACTTCTTTAGGGAAACCTTCCCTAGCTCTCTTTGCTCTCCATATTAGAACACGTTCCCCTATTACATGCTTGTACAGCACCCTATATTTTTCATTCATAACACTAATCACCATTCACAAAAAACTGTGTGACATTTTGATGTCTATTTTCTCCATTAGGCTAATCTCCAAGAAGGCAAAGACAGTCTAGGTAGCTCACCACTGTATTCCCAAACCCAATGCCATGCCTGGCAAATGACAGAAGCTCAAAATATGTTACATGAATAAACCTATACAAAGCTCTAATTCATATGTGCAAATGAGCAGGCAGACAACAAGAGTTACTGGGTTTTGTAAGAACCCAAGATCACTTCAACTTGAGAAAGCCAGTTTATATGGGATAGGAGGTTCATGCAGAGGATAAAGAATCTTATATCCAAAGCTGAATATGAACATCAGCCTTTCAGCAACAGGAACCCACTGAAGAATTGAAACAGGGAACCGGTGCATCCGATGTGCTGTATAGGGAAATAAATGCAGAGAACTGAATTCAACTAAGAGGATAAGACACTAGAGGCAGTAAAAATAACTGCAAGGAACTGTGGTAATGCAGGCACAAAATGATAAGTTCCGGAATGAGAGGGTGGTCATGGGAAAAGACAGATGTGAGAAACACTGAGAATGAAGAGCCAACAGAACTTAAGAACTGATTAGCTATAGGGGCATGAAAGGGGGAAGAGTCAATGATGAGTCAAGTGGTTTAACAGTGGGTGATCCATGAAAGATAATACCATTAACAGAAATGAGAAGTCAGGACTAAGTTCTCTTAGGAGAAGGAATGTGCTTTGTTGGAAAGTGATGGGTAACATCCACACAACTGAAGACGTGAGACTAGATGGAGAACAGTCAAGGCTGCCAATGTAGATGTGTGAGTTGATTACAGTTAAGGTTATAAAAATGAATGAGATCTTTCAGAGAGGAGAAGGTATAAAGGGCCTTGAATGGAAATTCTTTAAAACCATTTGATCTGCCTCTGGTGAGAATTATGTTTCTCAGGTTATGGAGTCATTCAGATGGTGAGCTTCCTGAAGGCATAGCTGAGCTCAACTGTGCACTGGGTGTTGTGCAAAATAGTAGCCTATTAAAGGAACCAATTATTTTCAAGATAATTTCTGATGATTAATTCCTGTTCCACTTGCACTTTGTATTTCAAAAAGTGGTGCCCTAGGTAGAACTTTGAAAGGTACAAGCTTCACTTGAAATTATTATAATCAGTGAGTTTAGACAGTTTAAATCATTTATCCAAAGGTCTGTTTTCCCAAGGCTCCAGAACTGAAGAACTGAAAGACCAAACTTTGGGACTGTGAAAACCTTAAAAAAAAAAAAAAAAAGCCCCCAATGAGACTAGGGCTAAAGCAAATGCCCACTAGAAGTAGGGAATACTCTTCAAGAAGTTTTTGAATAAAGTAAAATAGGAAATATTATTTACTGAGGGAGTGAAAAAAACCCCAAAAATTTCAACTGTACACTACATGGGTTGACAACGTACAAAAACTAAAGAAGCTTCAAATGAAGGATAAGCTAGATAATTAAGGAAATTGAAAACAGTCCAGATGCATACTTAAAAAAACAACAAAAAGCTAATGAGGGAAAGTCATTGGCCTGCTCTCCCACAAAATGTTCCTAGGTGTCAGTCAGAGGTGGAGTAACAAGCTAATTCAATGCTTAGGTGAGCAGTATTTCCCCAGCTACAGTTTAAAAATAAGAAAAGGGACTATTGAAATGGACCAGAGGACAAATTTGTGTACAGCTCCCACCCCACCCCCGCCCAAATAAATCAAGGTGGAATATGCCACAATGCTCTAACTGTGAACTGCAGCAAATGTCCTAAGTGCTTCCAGATAGGTGAGTTGTGTTTGTGGGAGAAGTCAGGGAAGAGAAACCCGCTGGAGCCACAGCCTCAAGGTACCTGACAAGGCATCTATAATCCAACCATCCTCTCAACATCAGACTGACTTCCACGATAAGTCTAAAAGATGGTCAACCAGTCTTTGCCTGCTTGTTGCCAACAACAGCAAATGGACCATTGGTAAACTGACCATTCTCAGAGCTGGACAGCTCTCATTTGTTGCAAAACCCTTCTAAGTTATCTCCTAGTAACTTTCACCCCCGGTCCTTGGTTCTCTCAAGAGCAACACAGCAAAGGTTAAAGTTTTAGTTTCATTTTTAAATTTAAGCGAACAAACTAGGTATTACTTCCAGGCATGTCAATACATTCCCTTCTTTCAATAGTAGGAAAATCTGATCTCTTTTTTCAACGTTTGACTCCCCGTGAAGGAAAAAGGAAGCCCAGTCACAGGTTCCTCTAGACTCCGCAGCAGAGCGGAGAAAAGGGGCTTAAATAACTACATACACTAGGAGACGTTGCAGCTGATAAGAAATTCTCGTTGCCAAGAAGCAAGCAGCTCTAGCCTGTGACCGGGTGCTGGGACGCGATAGAAGCCACACAGACCTGGCCTGGCAGCCCGAGACAGTGGGGGCCAAGAAGCCTCCGTCTCTTTTTGCCAAAGCCTTGGAGGGCTGAGTGGGCGCTCACCCCCAGGCCAGCGGCAAACCCGGCGCCTCACACGGCAAAGCGCTCGGCCCCAGGAAAGAGGCATCGGTAAGAAGGCTCGGTGAAACGCCTGGCAAAGCCCAAGCCGCGCCGCCGGGCCAGCTGCCCGTGTGTCCAACCACCCGGCCCGCCCGACGCCGTCCTGAGAACCTGCACCGGTGAGCGCTCCCGGAGTTGGAGACGTCTCGGGCTCGGCCGGGTCCCGTCTCTCCCCCCCGCCCACCCTCTCTCAACTCCCCTGCTTAGAGCTGAGCCGGAGGCCACCCCAAGGAGTGGTGCCCAGGAAGCACGCCGCGTTGGTGGTGAATGCTGCGGGCTGGGCCCGAGCTCTCGGGCAGGCGGGCAGCCAAGCGGCTGCGGCCGGTAACTCACCGAAAGGACGCTCATGCGGATTGGGGTCTCCAACAGGCACGCCATCTTGAGCCTTCCCACCCGGCTGCGGCCGGCGCCGGCGCCGGGGCCGGCACTTTCGACAGCCGACTACTGGGCCAACCACAGTTACCTCTGAAGAAAGTCAGGCAGGTAGACGAGAACGGACCACGCTCTAGACACCGCTGAAGTACGGCCAGGGCCCGCAGAGGGGAGAGCAAAGGGAAACCGCACCAGGGGCCTCCTTACGAATCGTCCTCTCAGAAACGGCAGCTACTCTCAGCCTGGGTGAGAGGTGGGAGCGCGCAGCAGTTTCCGCATGCGCAAAGAAGATCGGCCGGCCCCACCTGCGGCTCGCGGTGGGCGGAGCCTCAGGGGCGGAGTCTTGCTATAAGCGTCACAGATTGATTTGTTGCAATTTCTTGAGCTCGCGTACTCATTATTCCGAAAAACTGGTGTGTAGAGCCAAATACATAATTTGAAGTTCACTTTCACATTCATTATCTCACTCCTTCTTTGCACCAAACTCCTAGTGTCGTTATTATCTCCATTTTACAGATGGAGAAACTGTGATCTCAGAACCAGGGCTCCTGCCACCAGTAAGAGTGTTTCACGATCCAACGTTGAAGTGTGACCTGTTTCAGCATTATCTGCCCGACCCTTTTATTCTAGTGTAGTGTTAAGAATAGATACTCTAGAGCCAGAACGCCTGAGTTTAATCCTTGCTACTTCACAGAGCTGCATTACCTCGGCAAGTTACTTAAACTCCTATGCTTCAGTTTCCTCTTGTGCAAAATAAGGGGCTATGAAGATGGAAAATATAAAGCTCTTAGAACATGCCTGGAACGTAGAAAACGTTATATATGTGTTAGCATTTCTGCAGCCTCTGAGTCAAGCAGAAAAAAATGGAGTCAAATATCTGAAAAATTCACACTAAAACCCTCTGATAATTGAGGCCAAATAAAAATATGCTTCTAATTCTATTTTCTGATTGATGAATTCAGCTCTCCCACTCCATTTGTGTGTTTGGGTGTATATGAACAAAACTGCCCTGGACTTGGCTGGACAGGTTTCAACTTCATGCTGCTCACAACCAGCAAGGTTTTCACAGGATGAGTGCAATTAACCTGTTATATTACTTGTCTTTCTCTCATTGCTATAGCCGCTCCTTAATGTAGGCTGCTATTACCTCTCCCCTGTACTAGAGCAATTGTCTTCCAACTGATGTTGTAGCTAGCCTCTCCTTCACTTTGCTCCTCATTGCTTTCCTATCTTCCCCCTGTACTTGGTTTCTGAATTTATTGTGGTACTAATCTCGCTTATGGGCCTGTGCCCCCTAACAAACTGTTGACTTTCTGGAAAGAAGTGATTTCATTGTAGATTTTCTTCCTGCTGCAGCACTGTTTCCCAAACTTCAGTACTCTGCATACCACCCACACAATCTTTGCCAATCTGCACCCAGGTATTATTATTCAATATTTTTCTTTAAAGCCAATTTCAACTGATTAAATAATTTTAGCCTCATCCTAAATCATAATACTCTGAAAAATCAAGTGTATTGTGCTCCTAATTTTTATTCTAGTACACATTAACATAACAACTACAAAAATGTTCAAATGTCCATCCGTGTATCACCTAGAATCATGTCATGCACTACATACCACAACAGAGCAGAGCATAGCCCTTACACAGAGTGTACAGAGGTATCAACTAAATTTTCAGTTGACATTTGTATGATATAGAGTTGTTGCAGCTGTATTTGATCCACATGTCATTAATTAGCCCAAGCAATACATCCTCCAGGAAGCCCCTCCCCTAAGTATAGATTAGGTGACCCCTCCCTCATGTCTTCACACATCATTCTGTTCTTGCCTCTAACATAGCATCTCCAACAATAGACTCTAACTTTTGGGGTAATATTTTACTTGTCTGTCTCCCCGTTATACACTTCAGAGCAGGCACTAGGAATTTTATCTTCCCGGTCTTTTATCTCACTGCCTAGCATAGACTACTCACTTAGTAAATGTTTGTTGAATGAATTTTTGGCTTAGTTTGAGCACCCCCAAAGGCAGATCCTGGGACAATGATTTGGGTGCAAGTAGTTTATTTGGAAAGTGTTTCCATGCAACAGAATTGATGGATCAGCCAGAGTGAGAAAAGAAAGGAGAAAAAGTCAATATAAGGGTCCATTGTTGAAGTCACTGCCTATTCCCTAAGGACCCCTGAAAAACATACAGCATGCCCCACCCCCTAGATATCCATCTTGAGGTTGGAGTATTAATCCACCACTCCCATCCTATATTAGTTGAGGGTTTCCCCTCAGCTTTTAATTCCCTACCCTCCTGGATTGTACCTGTGCACAGAACAGAGAGGGCTTCCTTAACCTGATGCAGAAAAGCAGAATCTGCAGGCTCTCCTTTGGGGTAGGATACAGGCAGCATGCACCTGAACTTGCAGCAGAACCATCATTACAGCTGTGGCTGAAATCAGAGTGAGGAGGGGCTAGGGAACATGACTCAAAGCATCCAGGCTTTTCTGTTTTATTTCCAGAAAACTGACATAGCCATTTTACAGGAAAGAAGCATTAATTAGCAAAGTCCTAAGCTTGGGATCAGGAATCCCATTTCTAGTTCAAATTTTGCTACTAAATAATCTTAGGTACATCCTTCAAACCTAAATAATGAGTAGAAATTGAGGGTAATGAAAAAAAATTGATTCAGCCTCCACGTAACAGCAACAACAAAACTTTGGCCCAGTGGTGTAGAGCGGGAATAGCCACACGGACTCCCCTGAAAACAGGAACGAAATTTCTCCCCATCCTCCCCTATCTCAGAGCAGTATTAATTTCTGAAAAAATAATGACAACAAAGTGTGAGTTTAATAAAGGAAAAGTAGAAATACACAATCGAAAGTAAGTAGCAAGAAAGAAATCTGAGAAGTATTTATAGATATCTAAATGGAACTGCCAGGGTAGAGAAATAAAGCCATATTTTTGAAAGTAGAAACATACCTATGCAAAAAAAAAAAAAAAAAGGAAAGCTTAAAATATAGAAAGATTCAAAACAAAAACTGAGTGATCCCAAAAGGAATTTAGAAGACCCTTTAAAAGATTTGAAAACAGAAGAGATTCTTTAAATAAATTAATAAGAGAAAATAGACTAACACTGGTGCAGAGGAGATATAGTTCAGTTCAACAGACACTAACTGTGGGTTTACTGGTGCACACATTGTACTAGGGATTCAAAGTGGAATAAAGACATGGTTCCTGCCTTCAAGCAGACAAAAATGTGAGACTCTGAGAGGTTCAATAATTTGCTCTCTCGTACATAATCCCCTGGGACCTGATAGGACTCTCCCACATGGGATTACTGAGCACTCACTTAAGCAACCAGCCGTTAAGGAAAATCTACAAGGGCTTTGCAATGGGAAATAATGCATCCATAATTCAGGTGCTTGGCGGGTGTAAAATATGTATATGCATAAAGCAGAATTAGTAAGATGTTGAAAAAGTCCTCTATTAGAAACTACAGTAAAAAAAAAAGAAAATGTTCTTTTTATAACTGAATAATTGCTGTGCTCGAATTCCAACTTACAAATATAGAAGAAATGATGGAATTTGAAAACCACCCCTTGACAACCATATGAGTTATACTTGTTTGAGGCAAGAATCAACAATGGATGCTGAAACTAACTGGTGGGAATATGATGAGAAACGGAACCTCCCCACAAGTTACTAATGATAGTAGAGAAACTTGGTAGACACCACTTTATTCAAGTGATTATAATTAATATCACCACTAATGGGATAAATAGACACCATGATATGATGCACTGAAAAGGACACAACATCATTTCTGTGGTATTCCTGCCAAAAATGCATGGGTGTGATCATGAGGGAACATCAGACAAACCTTGAGAGACACAACACATCTACATCCTTCAAAACTGGCCTGAAAGACAAAGAAAAGCTGAGGAGTTGCTATAGATGAAAGGAAAATAATGTGACATGACACTTATTAAATACAACTTGTGATCTAGGATTGAATCCTGGAAAAAACATTTTCCCTCTTGCTATATAGGACATCAAGGGGAAAGATGGCAAAATGTGAACAAATTTTGTAGATGAGGTACCATCGTTAATGTACCTATTTTGATAACTGTACTGTTGTTATAAAGAGAATACCTTTGTTCTTAGGAAACACAGAGTGAAGAATTTAAGTGTAAAAAACTGAGTCACTATGTATTAAACAATTGTTTTTCTTTAATAATGAAAAAGGGACTCATTTAGAGAATAATAATAATAAGAGGACCAAGGATCCTGGAAATTAATTCATTCAATAAAATATATTTACTAGGTACCTACTATGTGCCAGGCACAGTGCTGGGTGGTGGTGGTGTAATACAATTAACAAGAGAGATACATTCCCTGTTATCACAGAGCTTTCAAAAGAAGGGAAGAGAGGACTTCCTTGGTAGCACAGTGGTTAAGAATCCACCTGCCAATGCAGGGAACACGTGTTCGAGCCGTGGTCCGGGAAGATCCCACATGCTGCGGAGCAGCTAAGCCAGTGTGCCACAACTACTGAGCCTGTGCTCTAGAACCTGAGAGCCACAACTACTGAAGCCCACACACCTAGAGCCCGTGCTCTGCAACAAGAGAAGCCACCACAATGAGAAGCCCATGCAATGCAACGAAGAGTAGCCCCCACTCACCACAACTAGAGAAAACCCGCGCGCAGCAACGAAGACCCAACACAGCCATAAATAAATAAATAAATAAATTTATTTTTTTTTAAAAAAGGGAAGAGAGACAAGAGAACAAGTCATTAGAATGTAGGATGATACGTGAAAAGGTGTGGGGCAAAGGGAACATCTATGAGGGAAACTCATCAGGACTAAAGTCACAGGAAGTCTTTCTGTTGGGGGTGGCACCCAAGCTCTGACCTGAAGTGTCAACAGGAACAGACCAGGCAAAACTCTGTGCGTTGCTCCACACAGAGCTTGGCTTGTCCATAAACATTTGTGTAATGGAACAATTAAGACATCCCCTTCTCTGCACTTAGCTGTGGAAACACTGGCAGATCTTGCAAAATCAGTGCTAGGACAAGAGCTCCGATTATTTATAGGAAAAGAGACACTATAAAATCAGCAGGTCTTCAGATGGGTTGCCATCTTCTGGATTACCTGGGTACTAAAAGACAACTCCACACCCACCCCAAGCAAAGATGACCACATTAGGCAGATGAGTTTGAAAATGGAGACGTGAAGGTAACAATCTAGGCAAAGCAAATCCAATCTTCACCATTTACAATACCGGAATGGAATCTGGACGTCATTAAACCTATAAACAAGAGGTATTGCTTGCTTTTTAACAAAAAAATCTGATGAAATCAGGAAGTCTGAATGGAATGTCTGACAAGTTTAAGATTCAGGGGCTAGAGACACCACAGGACTCATCTCTCTGTGATGTTTGCCGCTCTTTAGTTTTACCACCACAGACTTGCTCACTCTTTAGTTTTCCTGTGGAATGTGCTGCCATCAGGTGGTGGTAGGTGCCATAATCACCTGGTTCAATGATAAGATACAGATAGCAGGGATGGATGTTTTACCTTGATGTGTATAACATTTTATTTATAAACTGACTTGAAAACTCATTGCCCAGATATCTCCACAGCTCACTCCCTTATTTAATGAAGGTTTCTGCTCAATATGTCACCCTATCAACATGGTCTTCCAGAACCACCCTATATTCATTAAATACCCTACCCCTACCATGGCATTTCCAATCCCCTCACTCTGTTCTGTTTTAAATCATCCATTTTTTTAAAAGATTTTTTTGATGTGGACCATTTTTAATTTCTCTTTTTTCCCCCGCGCCCACCCCACTCCATTTTTAAAAAGAGACTTTATTTATTTATTTAGGCCACACCACACGGCATGTGGGATCTTAGCTCCCCGACCAGGGATCGAACGGCACCCCCTGCATTGGAAGATGCAGTCTTAACCACTGAACAGACAGGGAGGTCCCAATCATCTTTTAAACACAGTTCTTCCTTCCTGTGTCATTTATGTTTATTCAAGTCTTATTTGGCTGGATTTCATTGTCAAGTAATATTTTTTCAAGAGGGGCTCATGGGTATTGTCTCCCTGGAGCACTTTCATGGTTGAAAACATCTTGCTTGTTGCCTTTTACTTGAATGACGTCTTGGCTGGTACAACATACAGGAAAAAAGAACCCATTTTTTGTATTTTAAGCAAAAAGATTACAAAATTATTGGAAGGAATAAAGGGCAAACAGGCAGGGAATATTTCACTTGAGATCAGGAACAGTGAGAAATTCACCATCACTGCATGAACTTGGGGTGCTGAGCTGCCACCACCATTTCCAGAGCCAGAAGAGAAAAGCAACAGCTTTTACTTTTCTTCTACCTTCTAACCTCACACAAGTGTTTCTCATTTGCAAAAGCCAATCCAGACCTCAGCCAGCAAGGGAGTCTAAGAAATGTATTGGGTGGGCCAAAAGATTCCTTCAGTTTTTTTCCATAAGATGGCTCTAGTAGCACTTAATTGTCTTTAACTTCATTCAGAACAATTTTGTTAGATTGTATGTGACAGCTGTCATATCAGCGTGCATTAAAAAAAAGATATCAAAATTGGTGAATTTTTGTGTAACCATTTTAATATTGAAGATGGAAGAAAAAAAGAAACACTTTCAGAGCATATTATGCTTTATTATTTCAAGAAGGGTAAAAACACAACCAAAATGGAAAAAAAATTTGTGCAGTGTATGGAGAAGGTGCTGTGACTGATTGAACATGTCAAAAGTGGTTTGCAAAGTTTCGTGCTGGTGATTTCTCACTGGATGATACTCCATGGTTGGATAGACCAGTTGAAGTTGATAGCAATCAAATCGAGACATTAATTGAGAATGATCAACCTTATACCACATGAGAGATAGCCGACATACTCAAAATATCCAAATCATGCCTTGAAAATCATTTGCACCAGCTTGGTTATGTTAATCACTTTGATGTTTGGGTTCCACATAAGTTAAGTGAAAAAAACCTTCTTGACCGTATTTCCACATGCGGTTCTCTACTGAAACGTAATGAAAACATTCCGTTTTTAAAACAAATTGTGGTGGGCAATGAAAAGTGGATACTGTGCAATAACGTGGAATGGAAGAGATCATGGGGTAAGCAAAATGAACCACCACCAACCACACCAAAGGCCGGTCTTCATCCAAAGAAGGTGATGTTGTCCATATGGTGGGATTGGAAGGGAGTCCTCTATTATGAGTTCCTTCCGGAAAACCAAACAAGTAATTCCAACAAGTACTGCTCCCAGTTAGACCAACTGAAAGCAGCACTAGACGAAAAGCGTCCAGAATTAGTCAACAGAAAATGCATAATCTTCCATCAGGATAACGCAAGACCACATGTTTCTTTGATGACCAGGCAAAAACTGTTACAGCTTAGCTGGGGAAGCTCTGATTCATCCACCATATTCACCAGACATTGCACCTTCGAATTACCATTTATTTAGATCTTCACAAAATTCTCTTGATGGAAAAAAATTGAGTTCCCTGGAAGACTGTAAAAGGCACCTGGAACAGTTCTTTGCTCAAAAAGGTAAAATGTTTTTGGAAGAAGGAATTATGAAGGTGGCTGAAAAATGGCAGAAGGTAGTGGAACAAAAGGGTGAGTATGTTGTTCAATAAAGTTCTTGGTGAAAATGAAAAATGCGTCTTTCATTTTTACTTAAAAACTGAAGGGACTTTTTGGCCTGCCCAATAGTTTCTTAGCTTCTAGCCCCTGCAATACATGGATGGGCAGATATATACGTTCCTAAATATTTCAGTGTGTGTTTCCTAAAAATGAGGAATCCCCTTATGTAACCACAGGAAAATGATCACAATCAGGAAATTAACACTGATACAATACTATCTAATTTACAGATCTTCTTCAGATTTGGCAATAATCTTAATAATGTATTTTATAGCAACACATTGCATTCAGTTATCATGAATCTTCAGTATCATTTAATTTTTAATCTTTCTCAGTCTGTCCTTGTATTTCATGACTATTATATATATATATTTAAAGACAGGCCAGTTATTAAAAAAAATTTTGTCTATTTCAATTTGTCTCCTATTTTTCAAGGTTAGATTCAGGTTATGCATTTTTGGTAGGAATACCACAGAAGTAATGTATCAGGGGCACGTGATGTGGATTTGTCCATTCCTAGTGAGATTAACTTTGGTCACTCTGTTAAGTGGTGTCTGCCAGGTTTCTCTAGTGTAAAATCCTTATTTTTCTCTTTGTTAAAATTAGTGTCTTTTGGAAAGATACTTTGAGATCATATAAATAGTCTCAAATAATAGATACATTGAGACAATGTAAGTATCCTATTACTCTTCAAAGTTTTCCCCAATTGTTTTAGCATTCATTAAAATTCTTCCTTGTAACAAGTGATGTTGATGAGGAGGAGGATGATGATGATGGTTTATGGTGATTTTCTGATTTTCTAACTCCAACTTTCCTTCTATGCTTATCAATCAGCATTCTTGTGTAAATAAGACCTCTCTTTTCCTATTTATTTATTTACTTATTTATGTCAGGATGGAATAGTAGATTCCTACTTTATTCAATGGGCTAAAGTCTGTTACTATGATTGTGCATTTTGATGCTGAAATTGTTTCAGATTTGGCCAGTGGAATAACCTTCACTCAATGTCCTTTTGATGTCTCAGATTCTTTGAGCACTTCCTTGTTTCTGGCACAAGATGATCCATGCTCATTTTGTACTTTCTCTGTCTTGGTATCAACCATTTCAACAAAAAGACTTGATTTAAAGGAGGAAGATCTGGTTGTATCTAAGAAGTTTTAATTAACACCTGCTCAGGTTCATCCCAGCTTATGCTCTTTCTAGCATGTTTCCATAGTTGACATGTGGTTTCTTTTTTCATCTTGCTCATCATTGGGTGCCTCTATCTAGATACTGTCTTTGCTCTGACAGCATCAGGGAATTCCTTTCCCACCCAATAAGAGGGACTTTCCTCATGGACCACACACACAATTGGAGAGGGTTTACCTATCCGTTCAGTGAATGGTCCTTCATGTTTGCAAAAAGAATTTTCATTGTTCACACATCCATTTTTCTCCCACAATCCTCCCATTTCACCTCGTTCAGCATGGGAAGGAGTTGAGGCTATTGATTTAGTTTTATTCTCTCTGGATTTGAGAAAGTCAGTGAGAATTCTTAAGTTTATTAACATACCAGTATGACCTCTGGAAATGGGGTGTTGGTTGGGAATAGAGTTAAGAGCTAAGCCATGATGCACTTTTTCATCCCTATTCATAATCTTCTATTTCCTTCTTTGACCATGAGATTTTGAATGTTATGGCATTAAATTATTGTTTCCTATTGGTCACAGAAGAAGAAAATTCAAATTGACATATTAAAATGTTGTTGTAAAATCTACATGGAGGGCTTCCCTGGTGGCGCAGTGGTTGAGAGTCCGCCTGCCGAAGCAGGGGACACGGGTTTGTGCCCCGGTCTGGGAAGATCCCACGTGCCGCGGAGCAGCTGGGCCCGTGAGCCATGGCCGCTGAGCCTGCATGTCCGGAGCCTGTGCTCCGCAACGGGAGAGGCCACAACAGTGAGAGGCCCGTGTACCACAAAAAAAAAAAAAAAAAAAAAAAAACTACATGGAAATAACAAGAAGACACCATTGCACACCTAACAACATGGCTAAAATTTAACAGACAGATAATACCAAGTGCTGTTGTGCACATGGAATAATTAGAACACTCATATTACGTAGGTAAGTGTAAATTAGCACAACTGACACTATCTATTAAAGCTAAACATATACCTACTATGTTATCCAGAGATTCCATTCCTGGGCATAATCCAAGGGGGAAAAGTGTTATGTCCACCAAAAGGTTTTACAAGAATGTATATGGTGGCTTTATTCATAACAATTGTTAGAAACAATCCAAATGTCCTTCAACAGAAAAATGGATACATGAACTGTGGTATGTTCACACGATGGAAAACAACACAGCAATAAGAAATAGTATACTATGGCTGTATCTATCTATAGTATAGTTGTTACTGAACCAAACTTGAGCCTGCTTACTTGCTCACAGTAAAGCCCAATCTACTGACACCAGGGTATGTTGAAGGAAAGTGCAGTGTTTATTGCAGAGCACCAAGCCAGGACTCCAGGTAGTTAGTGCCCAAAAGACCCGAACTCCCTGATGGCTTTCAGGGAAAGGTTTTTAAAGACAGGGTGAAGGAGGGGGTTGTGGGTGCGTGATCAGCTTGTGGACATTCTGACTGGTTGGTGGTGAGGTAATTGGGAGTCAACATCATCAACCTTCTGATTCCAACCAGTCTGGGGTCTCTGTGCTTGTGATCAGCATACAGTTAACTTCTTCCACCTGGTGGGAGTTTCAGTATCTGCAAAATAGCTCAAAGGATATGGTATGGCTCAGGGATCAAACCCGTGCCCCCTGTGTTGGAAGTGCGGAGCCTTAACCACCGGACCGCCAGGGAATTCCCTGGCTCAGATTATTATCTATAGCCCTTGAGGAGGAACTAAATGTCCTTGACTTTGTTTAATGGCTAAACTATTATTATTTTGTCCTGCTTGATTGTTTTCCTTTGCTTCTGCATTTTCTCACTTCTCTAATTAAATTTATTCTTTGGAACTTGGAGAAGGCCTAGGTGGCTAGTTTTTCTACAAAGAGGCAGGTGGAGGACATTGCGGGGGGTGGGGGTGGTGGTCATCTGCCCTGCGAAGGCCCCATAGGGTCCTCCTGCTCAGTTACATAGATTCATGGATGAACCTCACAGATATTAAGTGAAAGAAGCCAGACACAAAAGAGTACATAATATACACTGACATTTCTATGAAGTTTAAAAACAAGTAGAGCTAATCTACGGTGCTAGAGGTTAGACTAGAGTTTTTCTTTTGGGAGAATAGGCTTGGGAGGAAGCACAAGGGAGTCTTTTGGAATGCTAGAAATGTTTTATATCTTGATATGGGTGATTATATATGGAAAAATTAATCAAAATGTGCACTTAAGATTTGATTTGTTCATGGCATTTTAAGTTAATTAAAATTAACAATTTTTCAATCGAGAAAAAAGATCCAGAAAAAGATAATTCCTGAAGATTGAAAATCAAGTGGAAGAAGTTAAATTTTTTTTTAGAAGTTAAATTTAACAATGTCAAAAAAAGTTATCTGTTCTTTATATAGTTCAAAAAATTTAATACAGAAGGGAAAATAAAACATTAAAAACTAATAGGAAATATTAGATTTCCATCTTTTTCTACCCTCTTGATTGATTTAGATATCATGAAAAGTGTATCTTCCTTGTAAATTTGAAAGAAATCACCTATAAATCACTCATAAATGTCTTTCAATGGATTTATGTCTTTGACTTTCCCAGTCTTTTTTTTTGTTTAACATCTTAGTATAGTAGTATAATTGCTTTACAATGGTGTGTTAGTTTCTGCTGTATAACAAAGTGAATCAGCTATACATAAACATATATCCCCATATCTCCACCCTCTTGCGTCTCCCTCCCACCCTCCCTATCCCACCCCTCTAGGTGGTCACAAAGCACCGAGCTGATCTCCCTGTGCTATGTGGCTGTCTATTTTACATTTGGTAGTGTATATATCCCAATGTCTTATTGTCACTGTTTTGTTTACATCTTCTGCTTCATTTTGAATTAACTTTGGTGTCTTTATTCCTAGAAATTGTTTATCTAGTTTTTTTTTTAATGAGCAGAGATGGTTTTATTATTCTCCGTATTATCTTGATTATTTTCTTGATTAAATTTGCCATAAGGGTTTTATTTGTTTGCTTGTTTCTGCCTTGGCCACAAATTCTTCAATTGTCAGTCTGGTCATTTTCCCTCTTAGATGTTTTCGAGATATTCATCTGCTTTCATTGAGCTTGCAGTCTAGTTACACAACCATTTGGTAGGGAAATGAAGAGTCCCTGGCCCCTTTAAAAAAATAACTGATAATTTTAGAAACTCTTCGAGGAGATAATTTCAAAATCCTCAGTGAGTTTTTACGTTTTATTTTAAATTTATTTTTATTTCGGGTGTCTTAAAAAATCGTTTGTGTAATCGTTTCTAATCACTTTCAGGCAATTATCTTTGCCGTGAGAAGTTCATCCTAAGTTTGATTTTATCAAACTACACTATTTCCGGGAATTTTTGTTTGTTTGTCTTACTATTCTGGTTTTGATTTTTAGCACCTGTCAGGCTGCTCGGACTTCAAGAACCACCTGCCACAACAGGCAAAGTACGAGACGATTTAAAAGCTCCCTGGAATCCGTGTTGGTCATTCCCTTCCCGACCTCTCTCTCGCGAGATTTGGAAACCGGAAGTGAATTATATTGCTGGAGTCTCAATTGCAAGAGGCGGCGTCTCAGTTAAGGTTGGCGGGATCTGAGCGATCAGTCGGGTCTTCGTTGTCCGGCCTGGGCTGGCTCTGGTTTAGGGGGTTGCGGGCAGCGCTCCCTGCCTCGGGCCGGCAGCATGCGGGTGGCTGTGGCCGGCTGCTGCCACGGCGAGCTGGACAAGATCTATGAGACGCTGGCGCTGGCGGAGCGGCGCGGCCCGGGACCGATAGACCTTCTGCTATGCTGCGGCGACTTCCAGGCTGTGCGCAACGAGGCCGACCTGCGCTGCATGGCCGTGCCGCCCAAGTACCGCCACATGCAGACCTTCTACAGGTGAGGGGCGTGGCTTGGGCCCGGGCCCCCGCGGTGCGAGGTGTGACTAGCCAGCGGTGGGGGCTGAGAACCCGGGCTGAGTTGGAATCCTGTCTGCCACTGACCGGCTGTCTCTCTTAGTTCCCGTCTTTGTTTACGCTGTGTGTCTAGGAACTGGCGCTTAGTAAATGTCACTTTTCTTCTTTCCATTCATCTGTTTTGTTTCGGAAGGGATCGCAGCCTGAGGGGAAAATCTGGAGGAAGAAACTGACAGGTTAATCTAGTTTATACTTAATCGGACTCTGGGACTACTTCATTTATTGATCTAGGAGTTTTTATTGGACGCTTGCTATGTGCTAGTCCTCATTCTAGAAACTAAGGTTGTTGCAGTGAACTGACAAAAGTTTTTGACCTCATTGAATATACGTTGGCTTGAACCCAAGGTGGCGGCCCTTAATCATTCTTAAGGACAAGGATGGACAATTCGTTTAGAAAGGGCTTAACTTTTTATGATGAGCTCAAGTTTTTTTACTTCGGACCTTATTTTGCTTTTCTGCTATGCTTAGTAGTACAGGCATGCCCAGCTTTTCTCTATGTCTCATTTCTGCTATGCCAATTGACAACTTTACCCTTATGTTCTAGGTATTACTCTGGAGAGAAAAAGGCCCCAGTTCTCACAATTTTCATCGGGGGTAACCATGAAGCCTCAAATCATTTGCAAGAGTTACCCTATGGTGGCTGGGTAGCACCAAACATTTATTATTTAGGTATGTGTTCGTGGGTAATTTCTTGGTCTGATGGCATGGAAGAGCCTGTCAGGATTTGTTTATCAGTTGATCAGCATCTTGAAATGTATGGTGTTTTGGGAATGTCTCTTGATTTAAATAATCATGAAAATTTAATTAAAATAATTCATTTAAGTAGGTAATCATGAAAATATGTCCATGCATCATCTAGTGCTTTAAGCAATACTTAATATAACTGCAAAGAGTTTCTGTACGATTTGCAATCCCTTAATTTTTTTCTTACTCTTCTTATTAAATTTAAAAAAATGAACTTTTTATAATGGAAATATTTAAACATACACAAAAGTAGAGAATAGTATAATGAATCTCTGTACCTATTAAACAGCTTTAACAACAATTATTGTTCTGCCATCCTTCTTTCAACCCACTCCCTGCCTAAACTCGTTTGTGGGAGGAGGTGACAGGAGTATTTTATCTATTTATTTTTTAATATTTTATTTATTTATTTATTTATTTGGCTGTGTTAGGTCTTTAGTTGTCGCATGTGGGATCTTCCTTGCAGCGCGGGATCTTCCTCGTGGTGGGCAGGCTTCTCTCTAGTTGTGGCGCCTGGGCGCTCTGGAACTCCAGAGTGTGCTGGCTCAGTAGTTGCGGCATGAGGGCTCTAGGGCCTTAGGGGCATGTGGGATCTTAGTTCCCTGACCAGGGCTCAATCCCATGTCCCCTGCATTGGAAGGTGGATTCTTAACCACTGGACCGCCAGGGAAGTCCCAACTGGAGTATTTTAAAGCAAACCTCAGCCATCGGATTATTTCACCTGTAAATACTTTAGCATGTGTTTTTAAGTGATGAGGATTTAAAAAAATACCACAACTACAGTACCATGATTATACCTATTACCTATCATTATCTGTTGCCTAGTTCATGTTCAGATTTCCCTGATTATCACAAAGATGTCTGTTTTACAGTTGACTTGTTCAAATAGGATCCAAACAAGGTCCACACTTTCATTTGATGGTCATGATTCTGAAGTCTCTTAGACTATAACTGTCTCTTTTCGCACTCTCTTCTCCCCCAAACCCCCATGCTGTTTATTTGTTGAAGAATATGGGAAATTTATCTGGCAGAATTTCCCACATTCTGGGTTTAGCTGATTGGATTTCCTTGGGTTGTTTAACGTGTTCCTTTTATCCTCTGTGTTGCTTATAATCTGCATTTAGATTTATAGACCTGATTAGGTTCAGGTTCAGTTTTAGTCCTTTTAAACTATACAGTCCTTTCATCTCTTTATTTAGATGTTTATAGGTGTTTCTAGTGATGACATTATAACTTCAGAAATTTAATTTCTCTATGTCATTACTGATGGATCAACTTTTGACAACTGTAGTATTGTGAGAAGGTGAAATTGTCTGAAGATGATCAATCAAATGAAATAGAGAAACTGCAGGTTTCTATATTCTGTAAGTCAAAGGTATATGTTATATATACCTTATATATAACATATAAATCCATCATAGGACATTTTCCCCTATTTCCCCCGCCCCATCCCCACATTCCTTTAGGTACCAAATTTATGTATGTCTGTTTCCCTCTTCACACTCCCTGTCTCATTTGTTCCTTCTTTTCTGCTCAGTCTCTTGCCTCCGTAGTCTGTCTCCCTACTCTATGTTATATATTGTTGGCATATTTTCTATGTAAAAGAGTAACCTCATCATGACACTTAATTTTCAAATAATTTTAAGACTGCATGATATTCTAGGCCTCTAAACTGTTCATTCAGTTAGTAAAGATTGCTTTAAAAAAATGATTGCTTTTGCCTACAGTAATTTTATTTAACTATGTAATTTTTCAGGCTTGGCAGGTGTAGTAAAATACCGAGGTGTAAGGATTGGTGGAATCTCTGGTATCTTTAAATCTCATGACTATCGAAAAGGTATTGTTATGCTTTTTTTTTTTTACATTTTATTACATTCTTTTTTTCTTTTTTTAATTGGAGTACAGTTGATTTACAATGTGGTGTTAATTTCAGGTATACAGCAAAGTGAGTATTGTTATTCTGAGAATTGTTTTTAAACTTAGAACTTCCATGCCCCATAGTAACTTAAGCATAATATACAGTTTGACTTTTTCATTGGATTTCTCCTATGAACTGATTAATTTATTCTTAAATTTATATTATAAAATATTTTATAAATATGAAAAAATAGAGAACACTAGAACGTATTTTCTGTGTATACACCATCTAGTTTTATTTGGTATTTTGCCACTTTTAGTTTTGATTTTTAAGAAATAAAAGAGTACAGATACAATCGAAGTTCATTGTTTATCTGTCCTCAGTCCCGTCTCCCTCCTTTTATTCCTCCCTTACCTCACCAGGCAGTCACTATTCTGAATTTGGTGTTTATCATTCACTTGATTATTCTATATCATTACCATATCAGTAACAGCTTTAAACAGTGTATTATATAGCATGTTTTAAACTTCATATAAGTGTATCATTTTACATGTATCTTTCTGCAACTTGCTTCTTTGTTTAATATGTTTTTTAAATCCATGTTGATACATGTAACTCTGTCATTTAAATTTGTGAATAGTATTCCATTGTATAAATATACCACACTGTATCTGAATGAATTATATCTTGATTTTAAAGTTAAAGGAATAGCTTGGATCCACATTGATTTTAAAATTTCATGAATTAAGTTGACAGCTAAAACTTACATCCTCAGTGTAACTGTTAAATCACAAGTCTGTTCCTTAGCAGCCCTGTTCCCCATGATTCTGAACTATTGTGATGGGTCTGCAAAAATAGGCCATCTTCTACATGGCAGGTGTGGGCACAAATTGGAACCACTCTTTGGAGGAAAATTAGTAACATCTGTGGAAATTATAGAAGTATTCTTACTCAGGAGTTCTACTTCCAGGAATATATCTACAGATATATTCCACAAGTGCAAAATGATATAAACAAATGTATTTCAGCCTTGTTTGTAATAGCAAAAGATAGGAACTAGTTAAATGTGTCATGATATAACTATACAGTGCAATGCTATGAAGTTAAAAAGAAGGAAAAAAGAAACAGCTCTATGTGTGACTAATATGAAAAGAACTCCAAAATAAAGTGAAAAAAACAAGGCACAGAACGTGTATAAATTATACTGCCACTTGTATAGAAAGAAAAGGGAGGATAAAGAAATATGTATATTATATGCATAGATGACATCCCTGGAATAAAATACTGAAACCTGATTAACACTGGTTCCCTGTAGGTAGGGTTACTGATAGATGGGGGAAGGAATAGGAGAACCCTGTCAGCTTGTTTTAGCAGCTTGATTGACGTAAAATTTATGTACCATTGTAAGTACACAATTCAGTGATTTTAGTAAATTGTAGAGTTACGCAGCCTTTAGCACCATCTGGATTTAGAACATCTCTATCATGCCTAAAAGTTTTGTGCCAAACTTAATCCCTGCTCCCATGCCAGCCCTAGGTACCCAGTAGGGTCTACCCTCCAGGAGGAATACTTTTTACCCTATGCCTTTCTTTTTTTTCTTTATTTTATTGAAGTATAGTTGATTTACAATATTGTGTTAATTTCTGCCGTACAGCAAAGTGATTCAGTTACACATATATATGCATTCTTTTTCATATTCTTCTCTATTATGGTTTATCACAGGATATTGAATATAATTCTCTGTGCCATACAGTAGGACCTTGTTGTTTATCCATTCTGTATGTAATAATTTGCATCCGCTAACCCCAAACTCCCAATCCATCCTTCCCTCACCCCCGCTCCCCCTTACCCTATGCCTTTCTGATGGTATCTTTTAAATCTTAAACTATGTGACTAAACAATGTATTCCAAAATTAAATATAATTTAATTTAAAAAATCATAAGCCTCCCACTTATTTAGATTTATAGTTGGTGATCAGTTATTAGAAAATACCAGCACTTTGAGTGTTTTTTTAATAAAATTTTCAAGAACCAAAAGCATTGATGACAAGCATCAGTTTTGGAGAAGTGTACGTATGTATTTATACTTGCAGTATTTAAGGGAGTTGATAATAGCTTATTTCTCTTCTTCAATTTAAGGTCATTTTGAGTGCCCCCCCTATAATGCAGCTACAATAAGGAGCATCTATCATGTGAGAAATATTGAAGTCTACAAATTAAAACAGGTATGTAAAAAGTACATTACGGCAGACTTGAAAAAATGGTAAACTAATTCTCTACCAGAATGTATTTTGACCTGCTACTTCCAAGAAGAGCTCAATTCTGTATTTCCACAATTTGGATCTTGAGTTGTTTTTAGGAGGTTCACAGATGAACATTTTTTAGATTTTAATGGCTATACATTTATTTTAGTGATTAATAATAAAATAAAATATTTGATCCATGACTTCAGCTACTATTCCTTAGGGTAAGGCTGAAGAATATATATTGGAATAAAGTGATACTTGAAAGAAAGTGTTAAATATTTTATTTTAAATAATGATATTAAATAGAAAATAATAGTGAAGATGATATGGGAAAATTGTGAAGGTGATAACCGAAACACTGGCTCAACCGGAGAGTAAATGAAACTAGGTTTTTGTTTGTGAACCCATTAAATGTCTGACACCGGGCTAAGCAGCTTTCATCCGTGATAGTTCATATAACTGTCACTCAAATTCTGTCATGCAGCGTGTCCAACTTTGTCACACTAAGGGAGAGAGGCCAAAGGCTCAGATAGATAAAGTAACCTGCCCGGACTTCCCACACAGTTAAGAGCCTGCCAGAGCCCCCAGGCTGGTAGAGCCTGCCAGACTGAACTCAGGCCCTTCCCATCATAAATACAGCCTCGACTGGAACATAAAGATGTTTACAGGTATGCCCCATTCATAACAGTTACTTACCTTTTACTTTTTACTTTTACTCATCTAAATCCTACTGGTCCTTGGAGACCCAGCTTAGATTTCACTTCCCAACCAGTGTTCTAGTTTGAAGTCCTCACCCTTCTCTGAATTTTTGTAGCACTTATTGCCCATACCAGCTTTGCAGTGGTTAATCATGTCATCTTACCTTTTGTATTTTCTTGAACACTTACTTAAATTATTTTAATTTAGTTGTCCAAGTATTTGCTTTGGATTACTTGACAGTATGGAGTATATTTTGTGTTCTCCCCAAGAAGACACCAGCTACCTTAAATACCTCTAATATAATTTTTGTAGTAAACAGAGAGGTTTTTTTGGTGTTTACTATGTGAGTCCATCAGAAAAAAAAAAAAGGTTTACTGTAGGTTAGGTTTACTGTATCATTTACAGTACAAGTCTCATGAAATCTGGACATTGATCTTAAAACAGTAGTTTCTTTACTAAAAGGGAAAAGAACAGTGCATGTTGTAGATTTTGGAAACCCAGTGCTAAAGACCTTAGCTGATTGGCAATCTAATCAAAGTGTGTCTCTATTGAACTGCCTTGCCACGGAAAATAAAGGTGATTTGTCAGGCAGAGAGAAAGGTGTTTCTCTTTGCCTCGATGAGTGAGTAGCTCAGTATTTCTGTGACTTCCTTAAATAAAGTGTTCTTAGAATGAATTACACAGAAATCTACAGATCTCCGTGGGTAAATGGTTGTGTGGCGGTGGAGAGAAGGGAGGGGATTGCTTTTGGTTAATCTGTTTCTAAGAGCTTTCTTTCTTTTCTTTGTCTGTTAAAGCTGAAGCAGCCTATGGACATATTCTTATCTCATGATTGGCCGAGAAGTATATATCATTATGGAAATAAGAAGCAACTTCTTAAGACTAAATCTTTTTTCCGACAAGAAGTGGAAAATAACACATTGGGAAGTCCCGCTGCCTCAGAACTTTTAGAGCACTTAAAACCTACTTACTGGTTTTCTGCACACCTGCATGTGAAGTTTGCAGCCTTGATGCAGCATCAGGTAGAAAACAAAATGCTTATTCTTTGAATTAACAAGCAATTATTGAACATCTACGGGCTAGGCCCTATGGGCATAGTTGGAAAGTTAGAGAAAGAGATCAAAGGTGACTTTCCTTTTGTGAATAACTCAGTATCCAGTGGGGAGAAGGGACAAGCAAGCAATTATAAAATAGTGTAATAAGTTTGTGACAAAAAGTGCTTAGGATACTGTGGGAACACCTAAGCCAGGCCATGGTGAAAGGGGATGTGGACAGAGAGATGAAGGGATAGAGAAGGTTTTCTAAAGGAGTTGATGGTGCCAGGAAGAAGCAGATTATCAGGGTAATCTAGGCCCAGGGACCGATGTGTGCACAGGCTGGAAGGTCTGAGAGCGTGGTGCCTTTGGGGAAGTGCAGCTGGTCCCTGGGGCTGAGGCACAGGGAGAGATGAAGCTGGAGCGAGATCATAGCTGCCTTCTGGGATATGCTCTGGAGTTTGGGTTTTAACCAGGAGGTAATGGGGAAGGTTGGGGGTCATGAAGTCAGAGTTTCATTTCAGAAGGATTAGATTGGCAGCAGTTTTGTGTGTGGATTGGAGTAATGTTAAATGGGAGGCAGAGGAGGCAAAAGATGAGGTTCTAACCTAAGGCAAAGAGGGAACACAGAGAATGAAGCTGGTTCCAGAGAGATTTTGGAAGCAGAATCATCAGGATTTAGTGACAGAGGGAGGAGTGAATCTAGAATGACTCCCAGAGTTTTCCTTTGGTAATTGCATGGGGATGGTGCTTGATGCAAAGTAGAAAATAAATACCTACTTAGAGTTAGGCTTTAATGGAACTATGCAGTTCTTCCTTTCACCTCTGATTCTGGTTGAATTCTGACTTTCCCATAAAGTATCCCATAGGAAATACGTTTAGAAAATGCTGGGTTAACAAAGTTTGGGATTTCTTCCCAGAGGCTTGTGTAGAATTTCTGAGAGTCCAGTGTGCTAATGGGTATTACCTTTCTCTGAGATGGCGGAGAGGTTGTGCAGCGCTTCCTGAACTTACCTGACCAAACCCTTTTCTGCGGTAGAGGTACACTTCGGTGATGCTCTTCGCACACGGTCCGGAAGATTCTGTCTGAAAACATTCCTGTGGGCCCTCTCTGTTGTGGGCTTATTCTTACTCCCCAGCTTCACTGGGAGAAGAAGGCGAGGTTACTCTTGCATTTTCCTTTGGGCTGTTGCCAGCGTGATTATCCTCTTCTCACGTCCAAGTCTTCTGTTTCTGTCAGTCACCTTTCCCACATCTGTGTTACTCTCCTCTGTCTCTTGGGGCTCATGATGCTCTTGGATTGCTACTGAAGCACCTAATTTGCTACTTTTCCCTGATTCTGTCTTCTGTTGTCAACCGTGGGGACTTGTGTCTCTGAATTAATATGTTTGATCCCTTTCTGTTGCTCCTCAACTGCCTCTGACTTCACCGGTATTCTGTCTGAGCCCTTTTACTAACACCAAAGGTCATCTTTCCTCAGAACTGCCCTGCTGCCAGGATCTGCCCATGATCTCTGTGCATCCCACCTCTCAGTCCCTCCCCACCACTGAATTGAAACCTGGTCCTCAGCAGGGTGTCCCATCACTTGCTTCCTTGTCTTTCTTTCTCCATGTGCCTTGCTGTTTTTTTTTTTGTTTGTTTTGTTTTGGTTTTTTTGCGGTACGCGGGCCTCTCACTGCTGTGGCCTCTCCCATTGCGGAGCACAGGCTCCGGACGCGCAGGCTCAGCGGCCATGGCTCACGGGCCCAGCCGCTCCGCGCCATGTGGGATCTTCCCGGACCGGGGCACGAACCCGCGTCCCCTGCATCGGCAGGCGGACTCTCAATCACTGCGCCACCAGGGAAGCCCTGCCTTGCTGTTTTTAGTGAGTCACTTTTTACTTCTTCCAGTGTGACCTTCATGTTTGTGATCCTCCCATGTTTCTTTCTGCTGGTTCACTTTTTAAAAAAGAACTTTATTGGAGTATAATTTCCATATCAAAAAATTCACCTGCTTTAAGTGTAGAATTCAGTGATTTTTAGTAAATTTCCAGAGTTGTGCAAACATCATATAATCCCGTTCTAGAACATTGCCATCACCCCAAAAGATCCTTTGTGCCTCTTTGCTGTCAGTCTTTGTTCTGTCAACATTCAGCCCCAGGCAACCACTAATCTGTCTTGTCTCTATGGATTTGCCTTTTCTGAACATTTTATATAAGTGGAATCACAAAATACATAGTCTTTGGTAACTGGTTTCTTTCCTTTACTTGCTTTTGAGGCTCATTCTTGTTGTCGCATGTGTCAGCGTTTCTTTCATTTTTATTGGTGAATAGTGTTTCATCCTATGGAGTATGTATGTATATATATATATAGATATATCTATATCTATATCTATATCTATATATATATATATATCTACTTTGGTGTTGTATCTAAGAATCTTTGCCTAACCCAGGGTTACAAAGATTTTCTCCTATGAATTCTTCTACGAGTTGTATAGTTTTAGCTCTGCCAATTTACTTTTAAGCTCTTCCGTTGTCTGATCTTTAACCTTTGTGTTATATGCTTTGGTTTATGTGTGTTATTTGCTTTGATTTAACATTATCATTACCACCATTTCTTTCTGCTTTGACTATTGTAAGGAAATTGAAGCCCAGGCCCAGAGAGTGTAAGTGCCTTGCTTGTCATTGCACAAGGGGGTATAGAGCTAACTTGTTTTGGAAAAGTAACCATTGTTCCTTTGACACACAACTTAGGGGATTGGGTAATGAAGATTATTTCCATCCTTTTCAATGTCTGAATTGCTTGTGATGTTTTAACGTTCTTTCTTAAATCATGGTTCCTATTGTCTAGGCCAAGGATAAAGGACAGTCAGCCAAAGCAACCAGATTTCTAGCCCTGGACAAATGCTTACCACACAGAGACTTTCTTCAGGTAAAAAGAAAATGAAATAACTTTGCAATATAGTTTTACTCTTCCAGTGATTAAAAAAAATTGTCTCCTTGCAGAAATTATCGGTGCTGTTTGTAATCTATGTGTTCTGAGATTTCTTTGGGAATGTTTAAGTTACATTCATGTTTGTAAGCTACTAAATTAAATTCCTTTCAAACTTTACTGTTATATTGACATTCTTAGAATATTAAAAATAGATATGTACTTCTTAAAATCACCAATTTCTTCTTGTAGGTAATAGAAATAGAACACGACCCCAGTGCTCCTGATTACTTGGAGTATGATACCGAATGGCTCGCCATTCTCAGGGCTACTAATGATCTTATGAATGTGACTGAGCGCCTATGGAATATGCCTGAAAATAATGGCCTGCATACGAGGTGAGTCTGACCTTCTTTAGGATTTTCCCTCTCCATTGTATGCACAGTTTCTGTCCCCTCCACCTTCTTATTTTTTTAAATCAAGGGAGTTATTGCTACAATTCAGAGTTTATTGACTGGTATGAAAATTGCAAGTTTTCCGTCCGAGAGATCCAAGAAAATAGACTGCTGAGCGCCAACCCAAAGAAGTGTATAAGTGCAGCAAACTATAAGCGCATAAGCGCATGAAACCTTAAGACCGTGGAGATTTGGTTCACACATTAAAATAATTTGTACTTGTTTTAGGGAGTGAGTTAAGGACAGCTTTTTCTAAGAATTGTTTTAATCTCAAAATGGTCCTTTGCTAAGTTAACTATAATTTTATGAAGTGGAATTCTGAAATGTGGTTTATTTTTGAATGCACCTGCCGTCCATAGTTGGAGCTCATCATGTGTTGTCCAAGGCTGATAAAATATAAAAAGCTATTGTTTTGGACTTTTCTAGGTGGGATTACAGTGCAACAAAAGAAGCTATGAACGAAGTATTGGAAAAATTGAATCATGACCTCAAAGTTCCATGTAACTTTAGTGTAACGGCTGCTTGTTATGACCCTAGCAAGCCACAGACACAAATGCAGTTGGTTCATAGGATCAATCCTCAGACTACTGAATTTTGTGCCCAACTTGGCATCACTGACATTAACATCAGGCTTCAGAAGGCCAAGGAAGAACAGCACTTGTGTGGTGACTATGAAGAGCAGGATGACGTGCAGAGTAATGACTCTGGAGAAGACCCTAGTGAGTATAACACAGACACATCTGCCCTGTCCTCTATTAATCCAGACGAAATAATGTTAGATGAAGAAGAGGAATATGATGATAGTATTGTAAGCGCACACAGTGACGTGAATACACCATCTGTAGAACCATCTTCTGATCAAGCTTCTGACTTTTCTGCAAGCTTCTCTGACATCAGGATCTTGCCAGGTTCCATGACTGTATCTTCTGATGATACATCCGGTTCCCCAGTTGGCAAGGAGGGGAATCGCGGTGACCCTGTGGAGTTGGGGGATGGAAAGGACTTAACCAATGTGCCGTTGAAGAGGCTGAGTGATGAACATGAACCTGAACAAAGAAAGAAAATCAAGAGGAGGAATCAAGCCATCTATGCTGCAGTGGATAATGATGATACAGCCTAAGACAATTTACTTGTTTTAGTGTTATATGTAGATATGTGATTTTTGAGACTATATTTTTAGAGCTGGATCTTTGACTCAAGACTTAACTTTGTAATAATGAAGTTACATAAATTTTAGTTAGGTATCGACTTTATCTTTAGGCCTTTGTATGTTTCAGATAAAAAAAAATTAAACTTTCATATATTTACTTGATTGAGTACCCCTTTTTCTGAGAACATATATTATTCACTTTCAGTTTTTTCAGCAAGCACTTACTGAACACCTACTTTGTACCAGGCACTCTTCCATAAGATGGCACTACAAAGATGAGTAAGACAGGGGTTTTTACCTTCATAGAGTTACTATCACTGTAAATATTTTGGTGTATAAAATATGGCATATTTTGTTTTACAGTTAATTCATTATTGTATATATACTTATATATGCTCCCTTTTCATTTATTATAAATATTTTCTCTGGTCAGCTCTTAATGTCTATCGAATATAATTGAAGCTGAAGAGGGTAGATAAGATTTCAGGAAATAAGTACTAAACATTGGCAAACATAAAATCTTATACTTAGTTGATGAGATTAATATAACCCTGCTGACTTTTACATATTATATTTTAGTTTTAGCTTTAATTTTAATGTGACTATACAGGTCATGTGGGGCACAGTTCAGCTTAGTATTAATTACTAGCAGGGAATAAAATAGATAACCAACAGGGACCTAGTGTATAGCACAGGGAACTATACTCAGTATTTTGTAATAACCTATAAGGGAAAAGAATTATCCTAGTAGAGATGGAAAGTGAAAGTAATTTCTGTAGAAGGAATAGTGTTATCGAGGGACTACTGGTTCAGATGGTTTCAGGAGAAACTACCAAACCTTTTAAAGGTAACCACTAATATTATGCAAAGTGTTCCAAAATACAGAAAATGAAGGAAAGCTCAGTTTCTTTTCATGACGCTAATATAACATTGATACCTAAATCTGACAAAGATTGCGCAAAGAAACCACAAACCAGTCTCACATATGAATATTGAGTCCCAATTGAAGTCCTAAATAAAATATTAGCAAACAGAATCTATAGCACATTTTAAGATACAGCATGACTGATACAAAGATAGTTCAATATTAGGAAGTCTGTTCATATAATTCACCCAGTAATAGATCTAAGGACAAACAATGCAACACCCATTTCTGATTTTTTTTGAAAAGTAAAATCTAGCATCTTGTTTAAAAGGGAAATACTATAAGCATTCCCATCAAAGGAAAGTGAGAGCAAAATCAAGGAACAAGATACCCACTACCTCCTTTATATTTTAATATTGGTGAAAACAATGAGGGGAATCAGAATTGTAAAGGCAGAAGCATCTTTATACAGATGACCTGAATGTTTCGTTGGAAAACACCAGAATATTAAAACTAAAACTAAGATACCACTAAAGTAATAGGTAAATAAAGTAATACAGCAAAGTAATGTTATGAACTGAACATACAAATCAATAGTTTTCACATACACAATTACTAGTGAGTGGCATGATATAAGCAAAACAACAAAAATACTTAATGAGAAATGCATAGAACCTGTAATGAAAACCTTAAAATGCACCCGAAAAATGCAAAAGTAAACCTGAGCTAATAGAAAATCATCTCTTATTCCTGGATAGATAAACTCAACATTTTAAAGATGCCAGTTCTCAAGTTAACATATAAATTTAACATCCTAATCAGAATATCAACACATGTTTTTTGTTTGTCTTTCTGGAGCTAGACAAGTTGATTTTAATGCTTGTGGATAAATAAGTTAGAACAGACAGGAAAATCCCCTGCAAAGAGTAATGGACATATGCTGGGCATAACAGCTATTAAAATGTAATACAAAGCCTCTACAGTAATTAAAACAACATAGTACTGGTTCATTAGAGGACAGGCCAATGGAACAGAAAGACAAGAAATAGGCCCAAACATATATAAGAGTTTAGTATAGTATTTAAGTGACATCTCAAATCACTGAGGAAAAAGATGACATTTTAAATAAATAGGATTGGGCCTTGGGAAAGAAACTTTTTTTTAAATACCAAAATTAACTCCAAATAGATCAGAGATATACATGTGAAGAATGAAACCATATAAATACCAGATGAAAACATGGGTAAATTTCCTTTTAATCTGGAACTGAGGAAAGCCTTTGTAACTGTATCTCAGAATCCAGACACAGTAAAAGACTGACACATTTTTTTGTTTTTTGTTTTTTGTTTTTTTGCGGTACGCGGGCCACTCACTGTTGTGGCCTCTCCCGTTGCGGAGCACAGGCTCCGGACGCGCAGGCTCAGCGGCCATGGCTCACGGGCCTAGCCGCTCCGCGGCATGTGGGATCTTCCCGGACCGGGGCACGAACCTGTGTCCCCTGCATCGGCAGGTGGACTCTCAACCACTGCGCCACCAGGGAAGCCCAAGACTGACACATTTTGACTATATGCAAAAATAGATAACTTTTGCACGGCAAACAAAACAAAACACCATAAACAATATTAAAAGATAAATGACAAACTGGAAGAATGTATTTGCAACTCATATCACAGACTCATCCTTCCAAAATATAAAGAACTCTTTATATAGACTCAGTAATTAAACTTGTAGGAATAGGTCTTAAAGATACATCTCCAAAATAAAAGAAAGCATAAGCACAAGAGTATTCATTGTGGCATTATTTGTAATAACGAACCATTGGAAACAGTCTAAACGTTCACCAGGAGAAGATTGGTTGAACAAATACCCGGTGGAGTAACACACAGCTTTAAAAAAGAATGTGGGTTGCGGGGGGGCTTCCCTGGTGGTGCAGTGGTTGAGAGTCCGCCTGCTGATGCAGGGGACATGGGTTCGTGCCCCGTCCGGGAAGATGCCACATGCCGCGGAGCGGCTAGGCCCGTGAGCCATGGCCGCTGAGCCTGCGTGTCCGGAGCCTGTGCTCTGCAACGGGAGAGGCCACAACAGTGAGAGGCCCACGTACTGCAAAAAAAAAAAAAAAAAAAAAAAGAATGTGGGACAAAAAAACATGTACATAAATGTTTATAGCAGCACTATTCTTGACAGCCAGATAGTAGAGGTAACCCAAATGTCCATTCAACTGATGAATGAATACATAAAATATATACCCACACAACAGAATATTATTCAGCAATAAAAAGGAATGAAGTACATATGCTACAACATGGATGAAACTTGAAAACATTATGCTAGGTGAAAGAAGCCAGATACAAAAAAAGAAAACACATGTTGATTGATTTCCACTTATACGAAATGTCCCAATTAGACAAATCCATAGAAACAGAAAGTAGATTATTGGTTGCCCAGGGCTGGGGGAAGGGAATGGGGGGTAATGAAGAATGACTGCTAATGGATATGTGATTTTTTTGGAGGGTGACAAAAATGTTCCCAAATTAGATTATGGTGATGGTTACACAACTCTGTGAATATACTGTAAATATGAAAACCATTGAATTGTACACTAAAAAAAATGGGAGATTCTCATGAACTGATACAGAGTGAGTTTTAGGTTATACTAAGTTAAATCAAGGTAGAGAGCAGTGTATATTTTCTGTGTGAGAAGGAAATTTCCTTGCTTTGCTTTTTTTCTTTTAGTTTTGACTTTGCAAAACATCTACATGTTTCAAAAGTCAAAACTTTTGAAAAACTGAAGTATAGTTGATTTACAATATTGCTAGTTTCAGGTGTACAGCAAACTGATTCATATATATATATGTATACATACATATATATATCTTCAGATTATTTTCCATTATAGGTTATTACAAGATATTGAATATAATTCCCTGTGCTTTACAGTAAATCCTTTTTGTTTATCTATTTTATATATAGTAGTATGTATCTGTTAATCCCATATTCCTAATTTATCCCTCCCCATCCCCTCTTTCCCCTTTGGTAACCATAAATTTGTTTTCTATGTCTGTGAGTCTGCTTCCGTTTTGTAAATAAATTCATTTGTATTATTTTTTAGATTTCACATATAAGTATTATATAATGTTTGTCTTTCTCTGTCTGACTTACTTCACTTAGTGTGATATTCTCTGGGTCTGTGTTACTGCAAATGACAATATTTCATTTTTCATGGCTGACTAATATTCCACTGTATATATACCACATCTTTTTTATCCATTCATCTGTTGATGGACACTTAGGTTGCTTCTGTGTCTTGGCTATTGTAAATAGTGGTCCTATGAACATTGGGGTGCATGTATCTTTTTGAATTGCCGTTTTGGTCTTTTATGGATATATGCCCAGGAGTGGGATTGCTGGATCATATGGTAGCTCTATTTTTAGTTTTTTAAGGAACCTCCATACTATTTTCCATAGTGGCTGCACCAATTTACATTCCTACCAACAGTGCAAGAGGTTTCCCTTTTCTTCACACCCTCTCCTGCATTTATTATTTATAGACTTTTTTTTTCTTTTGCGGTACGTGGGCCTCTCCCGTTGCGGAGCACAGGCTCCGGACGCGCAGGCTCAGCAGCCATGGCTTATGGGCCCAGCCGCTCTGTGGCATGTGGGATCTTCCCGGCCCGGGACATGAACCCATGTCCCCTGCATCGGCAGGCGGACTCTCAACCACTGCGCCACTAGGGAAGCCCTATTTGTAGACTTTTAAATGATGGCAATTCTAACCAGTGTGAGGGGGTACTTCATTGTAGTTGTCAAAACTATATTTAAAAGGTATACTCGGGGTGGCGGGGTTGGATGAACTGGCAGATTGGGATTGACATATATACACTATTGATACTATGTATAAAATAGATAACTAATAAGATAGTTAGATAGATAACTAATAAGAACCTACTGTATAGCACAGGGAACTCTACTCAAGGCTCTGTGGTGACCTAATGAGACTCAAGGCTCTGTGGTGACCTAAATGAGAAGGAAATCCAAAAGAGAGGGGAGAGATGTATACATATAGCTGATTCACTTTGCTGTACAGTAGAAACTAACACAGTATTATAAAGCAACTATACTCCAATAAAAATTTTAAAAAAAGGTATACTCAGAGATGTCTTCCTCCCATTCTGAACCCCTTCATCCTGTTACTCCCTTTCCAACTCTTTGCATTAGTTTCTAGTTTATCCTAGTGTCTGAAATGGTGATGTCACAGGTGGACCTTTAAAGGTCATTGATTTTTGACCTGCAAGCATTAATTCCCCTTTCTGGTAGCGGCACCACACATTATTTCTTTGGGAATCACCACTACTGCACTGGTGTCCTGCCCTAACCTGTCCAAAGGCAGTCATGTGACTCAAGTTATAACAGTTGGATGCTCCCTCCTTGGAATATGGGTATTGATCAGAGAGATAAAAAGACGAAAATGGTTGTTCCAGTGGCAGTACCCAGACAAAACTCTACAGCAGTTTCTACTATCTATTCTACACCCTCAGAATTGCTCTTTTTTTAACCTAGTGTTTCAGCATTCCTTTCATCTTCTAATCCCAACTCCCTATTTGATCTCCTTCCACTAAATTCCCCTCTGGTTTAATTTAGCCAGCATGAGTTTTGGTGCTTGCAACCCAAATACCCTGACTGATACATGTGCTCCTGGATGTTAATGGGCTTGTAATTAGGATAGGGGAAGAAAAAGCAAAATAAGAAAAGTATGGCCCTCATCTATTATGGTTTTTTTTTATCAGCTTAGGTCAGATATTTATTCATTCATTCAAGAAATATTTATTGAGATAAATATGTCCCAGTCACTATACCAGGGATCCAATGGTGAGAAAAACCAGTTATAATTCCAGCCTTCATGGAGCTTAAAGTACAATGAGGGAATTTAATATTGATAAAATAATCGCATCAAAAATTGTGAAATTCCAACTATGGCAGTGTGCCAAATGACAGGAACATAGTACTACAAGAGCAAATCAAATGGGATATCTGAGCCGCAGGTATTGTTTAATATAATACCTACTGGAGGTCTTGGTTCAAGCCATAAAATAAGAAGGGTTGTACTCCCTGGGGAATATAGCCAATATTTTGTAATGGCTGTAAATGTAAAGTAACCTTTAAAAATTGTATAAAAAGAAAAAAGAGGGCTTCCCTGGTGGTGCAGTTGTTAAGAATCCACCTGCCAATGCAGGCGACACGGGTTCGAGCCCTGGTCCGGGAAGATCCCACATGCCGTGGAGCAACTAAGGCCGTGTGCCACAATTACTGAGCCTGCGCTCTAGAGCCCGCAAGCCACAACTACTGAGCCCAAGTGCTGCACCTACTGAAGCCTGCGTGTCTAGAGCCCGTGCTCCACAGCAAGAGAAGCCACCGCAATGAGAAGCCCGCGCACCGCAACGAAGACCCAACACAGCCAAAAATAAATAAATAAGTTTAAAAGAAAGAGAAAAAGGCTTTGCCCTAAGCAAATGAGCATATATTTATGCTATAAGCAGAAATAAAATAACAGCTGTATCTCTAAAAAAAAGAAAAGAAAATAGATACAAAGGTTGGAGAGGAAACATTATTTGCAGATCATCTATATCTAGATCACCTATATAGGAAGAAAAAAAGTAAAATAAAAAAGATTCATACAAATAAACAAGGTCAACAAAAGTTTACCAGATTCAGAGAAAACTTTAAAAGTCACAGCATTTTTTTTTTCTATAACAGCAATCATCAGTAAGCAAAAGTGACAGACACAGCAACACAGCAACAAGAAAAATGAAAACATTTCTGGAAAATAATTTATCAAAAATGCACAAGACTTCAGTAGAGAAAAACTGAAAACTGTATTAAAGGAAATAATTTAATACTTAAATAAATGAGGAAATGGTCTAGGATTCTGGATGTGATAGCTTAACATTGCAAAGGTGTCAGTTCTTGCCAAACCACCTGGGAGAAAATATCGACTCCATCCTGGGAATTTAGCAAATCTGGTAAGTTAAATTTTAGTATAAATTATAGTAGTGAAATTATAAAGAAGATTCAAAATCAGTTCCTAAAAGTGTATAAAAGAATGGTAACAAGAAAGAATGCTGTGAATTATTGATGTGACCACTATCTTTATTTCTAATGTATAAAATGTGGAAAGGAAATGTTAGAGAAGAATATCAAAGGATTCCAAAGCATTTCAGTTGCTTTCCTTTGTCCATTTTGGACTTCTCCATGTATTGACTTATTGAATCCAAGATAGGAAGTTCCTGATGATTGCCTGAATTCTTCATTAGTAATTTTATCAAACTTCTCAACTCTCATCATAAGTCTGTGCTCATCAGTCACTATTGGGATACTCAATTGTTTTTATTCAAACTTTGTTTTTTTTTTTGAATTGCTTATATATTCACATAGTATTGAATTCCAATAGTACAAGTAGCATACGATGAAAAATCTCTTCCTGTATGTTTCCTAGTCACTCAGTTGCTCTCCCTAGAGTCAATCAATAGTTGAATTTCTTTTTCTACTCTCTTTTGAGAATGATAGTGGTGATCCACGCATTTTCTTATTTATTTATTTATTTATTTATTTGCTGTACGCGGGCCTCTCACTGCCGTGGCCTCCTCCGCTGTGGAGCACAGGCTCTGGACGCGCAGGCCCAGCGGCCATGGCTCACGGGCCCAGCCGCTCCACGGCATGTGGGATCTTCCCGGACCGGGGCACAAACCCGTGTCCCCTGCATCGGCAGGCAGACTCTCAATCACTGCGCCACCAGGGAAGCCCGCATTTTCTTCTTTACCGTGCTTTTTCTCACTTAAAATATATATCTTGGAGGTGACTGCATGTCCATATATGTCTTCCTTATTTTTTATGGAAGCATATTATTCCATTGTATGGATGTATCTAAGTTTATTAAACCAGTCCCTTCTGATGGACATTAGGTTTTTCACAATCCTTTGAAAATAAACACAATGCAAATGAAAATATATGTCATTTCACTCATGTGCAACTAGATCTCTAGGATAAATTCCTGGTAATAGAATCACTGGACACAGGGTATATTAGTTCATAATTTCAATAAGTATAGCTTAACTGTTCTCTGATGAGGCTATACAGATTTATGCTTCCAGCAATGTGTGAAAATGATTGTTTCTCCACACCTTTTCCAACACCTTATAGGCATTGAGAGATAAAAAATAGTATCTCAGGGCAGCTTTTAATTATCTTATGGGTAAGACTGTCTTCATATATATTGAAATCTATTTGTATTTCTTTTACTGTAGACTTCCTGGTCATTGCTTTTCCCTAATTTTCTACTGGGTTGAAGTTTAATTTCTTACTTATTTATAAGGTTTTTATGTAACAGACAATTTATAACTTCACTATTTGATTGTCTCTGACCTACTATTAAGGAGTCTGTAATCATGGGGTCTTTAGGTCTTTTTTTTAAAAATAAATTTATTTATTTTTAATTTTTTTTGGTTGCATTGGGTCTTCGTTGTTGCACACGGACTTTCTCTAGTTGCAGCAAGCAGGGGCTACTTCGTTGTGGTGCACGGGTTTCTCATTGCAGTTGCTTCTCCTGTTGCGGAGCACAGGCTCTAGGCATGTGGGCTTCAGTAGTTGTGGCACGTGGGCTCAGTAGTTGTGTCTCGCAGGTTCTAAAGCACGGGCTCAGTAGTTGTGGTGCACGGGCTTAGTTGCTCCACGGCATGTGGGACCTTCCCGGACCAGGGCTTGAACCCATGTCCCTTGCATTGGCAGGTGGATTCTTAACCACTGCACCACCAGGGAAGCCCCTTCAGGTCATTTTAATAAAATAAAATTATAAAATCAAATAAAACACAGAATCAGAATACTAAACAAGACAAATGTATAGTTACTGAATTATTGTTAGGTGAACACCCTTATAACTATATTCCAGGTCACCCAGATGACTAGAACTTTGCCATTTACCCCGGAAGTCCCTCCATGGCTCCACTCTGATCTCAATATCCTCCCTTCTTCCAAAAGTATCCTTTATCCTGTCTTTATAGTAATCACTTTCTTGTGTTTCTTTGTAGTTTTTCACCTGTGGGCAATCCTACATACTGTAGTTGAGTCTTGTCCATTCAAAAAATTGTTATGTCTTTAAGGGGCTTTTAATCTTCATGATTTCGCTTCATTTTTTCTTTTCTTTACACTTTTTCAGCTGGAGATTCAAGGACTTTTGGTGTCTGGAATCCCACAGTCTGGATTTTGCTTTTGGTGCAGTTCAACATGCTCCTCTATCCTCTGTTTTTCCTGCAGATTGGCAGCTGGAGCCAGATGCTTGATTAGACTTAGGTCAAATTCCTTGGAAAAGACCATAGGTGGTGCTGTGTTCCTTCATCAGCAGGCGCACCATGTCTGCTTTTCATTCTTTTTGTGATATTAGCAGCATTTGATGCCCAATGTCTAGATCTAATAATTTATTGGGAGTTGAAAAATAGTGATATTCTAATTCAGTAATGTTTTTTTAATTAGTTTGAATACCTTTTATAACAATGCTATTTTTATAGCCAGTAAACAATAGTGCAATTGTGTATGGGAAATATAGGATAAATGTTTGATTCTTTCTCTTACAAGTCTTCAGATAGTGACTTGAATCCCTATCACAGTCCAAAACTGGTCAATCAGTTTTAAAAACCTATGGACTAAAACATATTAAGTGAGTTTCAATCAGTTGCACTTATGCCTTAGAAAGCAAAGAGTGTCCCATTTTTGTTAGTAGAAACCCCTACTACTGAATCATTTTGACATGACTCTTTCCTTGCTATCTGGTGTGAAAATATATTCCAGACTTGTCTTGTACCTTTTTTCTGCCTCAGGCATGAAATGAATCATTTCCCCCCAAAAGCCCTTGTTTCTTTTAGTGAGACAATGTATCTCAAGACCATAATCTGGGTACAAAGATTGTTAATTATAATTGGATTGGTCATTGTTTCTAGGCCTCTTCAATGGACAGAGCTAGGAAAAGGGCACACGCATACACACACATGACAAAACACCTCATGCATTCACACTGATACTTCCAATCTAAAGTCAGGATTGCAGGATGTTTCCCTTAACCTCATGAATGTAGTTTTTTGTTTTTTCTATTATTGCATTGACTATATCGTGCCACTCCCTTCTGGCCTATAAAGTTTCTGCTGAAAAGTCAGCTGATAGGCTTATTGGAGTTCACATGTATGTAACTAGTTGCTTTTCTCTTGCTGCTTTTAATATTCTTTTTCTTTAATTTTGAAGTTTTATCATAATGTGTAGACTCCTTTGTGTTCATCTTGCTTGGGACTCTTTGTGATTCTTAGACCTGGATGTCTGTTTTCTTTCCTAGGTTAGGGATGTTTCAGTTATTATTTCTTCAAATAATTTCTCTGCCCCTTTCTCTCTCTTCTCCTTCTTGGACTCCTATAATGCAAATGTTAGTATGCTTTATGTTGTCCCAGAGGCCTCTTAAAACTATCCTAATTTAAACAAAAATTCTTTTTCTTTCTTCTGTTCTGCTTGGGTGATTTCCACTCCTCTCTCTTCCAGTTCACTGATCCGTTCCTTTTTATCATCTAATCTAGTGTCAATTCCTTGTAGTATGTTTTTAATTTCATTTATTGTATTCTTCAGCTCTATTTCATTCTTCTTTATATTTTTTAACTCTTTGTTAAACTTTTCACTGTGTCCATCCATTCCTCTCCCACGTCTATTTAGCCTCTTTATGTTCATTACCTTCAACTCTTTATTGGTTAGATTGCTTATCTCCAGTTTGCTTAGTTCTTCCTCTGGGGTTTTGTTTTGTTCCTTCATTTGTAACATATTCTTCTATTTCCTCAGAGGAATATGTCAGAATGTCTCCTAATTTTACCTAATTTTCTGTGTATTGCCTAATACTTCTTTGTATTAGATAGGTTGGTTATGTTTACTGATCTTGGAGAAGTGGTCTTATGTAGGGGAAGTCCTTTGGGACCCAGCAGCAGCACATTCCCCTCTGGTCACCAGAGTTATATGCTCTGGGGGTGCCAGCTATGTGGGCTGCATGAGCCCTTCTGTTGTGATGGGGCTGACTAATGTGGGTGCACTAGTAGGTGGGGCTGGGTCCTGGTATGGCTGGCTGTGTGTCCCAGGGTGTACCAGGATGGTACTGGTATTCTGTGGGGCAGGCTTGGCTGGGTCCTGCTTTGGCTGGGTGCATAATCTGGGGGGGGGGGGGTGGTGTCCTAGGGCTGGTGCTGGCCCACTGGTGTGCAGGGCTGGACCCTGATGTGTCTGGCCACAGGGACCAGGGGTTTTGGGATTGGTGCTCACCTGCTGGGAGGTGGGCCAGGTCCTGGGGCAGCTGGCTGTGGGCCTGAGTAGGCTGGAGCTCGTGCTGGCCCGATGATCAGAAGGTCTTGGTCTTGGGTGGCTGGGGAGGCCCAGGACTGCTGCTGGGCCTTTGGTGAGCAGGCAAGCCCCCAGCACTCACAGGCTAGAGGGAGTACCGCAATATGGCACTTGCTAGCGCCTGTGTCCTTGTGGTAGATGGGCTCCCCCAAGTGGCTGCTGCCAAGCATCTGTGTCCGTAAGGGGAGTCCCAATTGCCTCCTGCTTCTCCAGGAAGATATTCAAAATCAGCAAGTCAGTCTGACCCAGTGTTGTTTCAGACTACTGCCTCTGTGCTGAGTCTTAGAGAGTGTGAGAGTTTGTGTGTACAGTTTAAGAGTGGAGTCTCTGTTTCCTGCAGCCCTCTGGCTCTCCTAAACATAAGTCCCACTGGCCTTCAAAGCTAGATGTTCTAGGAGTCCTCTTCCTGGTGTAGGACTCCCTAGCTGGGAAGCCTGATTGAGGCCTGGATCCCTCTCTCTCTCTGGGGAGAACCCCTGCAATTGTGCTTATCCTCCCATCTGTGAGCTGCCTTCCTAGTGGGTCTTCACTATACTCCATCTCCACCTCTGTTACCAGAATCGTTATGGTTCCTTCTTCAGGTCTTCAGTTGTGGAAAATCTTTTCTGCTAGTTTTCAGGTCATTCTCAGCTATAGTTGGTCTGTAAGTAGTTGTAATGTTGGTGCGTCTGTGGGAGGAGGTGAGCTCAGGGTCCTCCTACTCTGCCACCTTGGCCACCTCCTCTGCTTGATCCTCTCAGTTCTTGCTTTTAAAATTTGTTAGGCAGAAAAAAAATCTGTTAGGCAGCATCAGAGCTGTGTTAGTGTAAAGCTAGTTTTTTCCCCCCAGTAGTGAGACAAGAGCATTCTGAGTTCTCTACCCAACATCCTATGAATTATGAGGGTTTTCAGCCTGACTGGTGAGGACAGGAGCTATTTCTGGTCCTGTGTGAGTGCCACACACTCTTCCTCTAATCCCTTCTGGTGGTTCCTTCCTCAGCCTTGGATTGTTACCTCACACACCTGCTCTGATTATTACTCAGCTGAATTCTCATGCATAACCCTCTGTAGGTCTCTGAATTTTTGCTCTGTGATTCTCTTTTCTCTAGTACTCTGCTTACCTCAGTCTTCCAGGACTCTCAGCTCTGTCTTTTCAATGCAAAATATGGGTTCTACCTTGGCTCCCATTCCCTGCACTGAGGCTAGAAATCCTCACTGTGGCAGGAAGCTGAGTTAACTACAGGGCTTACCTTGTTTGTTTCCCATCAGTCAGGGATGACTGTCCTTTATTGCCTGATGCTCAGTGTTTTGAAAAACCATTGTTTCATTTATTTTGTCTATTCTTTGTTTCAGGTGAGAGGATAAACCTGGTTCCTTTATTCTGCCTCTGGAAGTAGAATTCCTTATCCTGTACAATTTTGATTGTTCCATTTCTATCGGTATCTCTTCAGTGTGAGGCTCTGTGTTGGAGAGAAGCCTCACAGAGCTATTCCAGCCCCTTCAGATTTTACTGGGAGCCCCTCGCTCTCATCCACTATTATACTGGACAAAACCCCTCCCACTTTCAGTGTGGCCACACTTTCCAGTAAATATCTGTTGGATCCTTTGAGTTTCTTCTCCTCTGAGGTTTGACTGATTCTCTCTGCTTTCTCTAGCATAGACAATGAAACCATGGAGTTCTCGGGGCTATGTGTGGTCTGTCACCATCCACTTGTATTTTGGGATTTATGGGGATAACTTGTCACAGAGTTTTGTTGTAAATGTTGTCTGGGATTTTGGTTGTACAATTTAGTTGTTCTGCCTGTTTTTACATGGGGATTTGGATTTAAATTATATACTGCTGCTGTTATCATTTTCCCAGAATCCTGCTGAAATCTCTCGAGAGAAATTTATGTTCTTATCATGTCATGTACTTCTTTTGGACTGTCATTTTCACTAACAGTTTGTGGTCTTTTCCTCCTAAATAATTGAAATTCTTCTTCAAATTCTTTCTTCCCAAAAGGTGTGGCTGCTTGCTTCTTTTTCTCCTCCTCCACCCCCTCCTCTTCCTTTTCTCTTTCATTTCTTCCAAGAATATGTTCCATTCAGTCACAGCTTTTTGCCTGTTTCTTAACTCTTTATTTCTATCAATTTATTCTAGGGACAAGTGTTTCACCATCGCTATTCCAGCTATTCTGTGCTGCCAGTACAGCTGCTCCAAAGGCATGTGGGGAAATCAGAAAAAGGAGCAGTTCTTCAATACCTACCACAGAATAAGACATACAAAAAAGCCAACGGAATTTAAGAAGTACAGTTATGGGAACAGAAAAATAGACCAGTGGAACAAAAGAGAAAACTCAAAGACAGATGTGCATATATATGGGGACATACATATGGCGACTTGCTATATGATAGCGCTGGCATCACCACCCAATGGAGAAAGCATGAACTATTCTGTAGATGATGTTGGAGAAACTAGTTCACTACAGGCAGAAAAAGAAAAAATCAATCTTTATATCTTACCATGTACAAATGTACACTCCAGATGAACAAATAAACAATGTGAACTATGAAATTATAAAGAAAAAAAGAAAAAATGTGGGAGAATATCTTTGTGACTTAGGAGTATGGAAAGTCTTCTTCAATAGGATCTCCAGGGGCTTCCCTGGTAGTCCAGTGGTAAAGAATCCGCCTGACAACGCAGGGGACACAGGTTCAATCCCTGGTTGGGGAACTAGGATCCCACATGCCATGGGGCAACTAGGCCTGCGTGCCACAACTACTGAGGTCCTGTGCCTCAATGAGAGAGCCCATGTGCCGCAAACTACAGAGCCCATGCACTCTGGAACCCCCGTGCCACAACTACAGAGCCCATGTGCCTTGGAGCCTGCATGTCACAACTAGAGAGAAGACTGTGTGCCACAATGGAGAGCCCGTGTGCCACAATGAAAGATCCTGCATGCCTCAACGAAGATCCCGTGTGCTGCAAATAAGACCCAACGCAGCCAAAAATAAATTAAATAAATAAATAAATAATAAATCTTAAAAAAAATAGGATCCCCAAAATGTAAATCATTCAACAAAATAACTGTTGTACTTATTGCATCAAAATGAAAATATCTGTTAAATAGAGGACATCAAAGACAAATTAATCCAGATGATATGTTGGGAAATGATAATTGCAATGTTTAAGACCAACACAAGACTAATATCTAGATTCTACAAGGGATTTGTAGATTTATAAGAAGAAGGCAGAGAACCCAACAGACAAATGAACCAAGCATATGAAAAAGCAATTTACAGAAGAGGAAAACAAACAGCTAACTTATATGTGAAGAGATGCTCAAACTCATTAGTTATCAGAGAAGTGCAAGTTAAAGCAACAGTGAGATATCTCACAGGAACATTGGTGTACTGATGACAATCTAGCAATTGGTTACCAGCCCAGAACTGGCATGATGGGCACCTGAATAGAATGGATATGGTAGCAAAGATGGAGGCCATGTATTGTCCAATATTATAGACTCCCACTTCCCAAGATTGAGCTAACTTGTCAGCAATAGAGATCAACACTGAGTACTTGGTATGGCACTATTTCTTGAGGAGACCAACTGGCAACTTGGTGCCCAGTTGATTGACTACATCAAGCCCCTGATGATGAAAGTTTCATTGTCACAGGAATGAATATTCCAAGTATGAGTTTGCCTTTCCTGCCTGCAAAGCCTCAGTTACAACACTATCTGGGTTATGGAATGCTTGATCTACAGGCATGGGATCTCACATAGCATAGCATTTGACCAGGGACTCGCTTTACAGTTAGGGAGGTGCAGGGGTGAGCCCATGGGATCTACTGGTTGTATCACATTTTGCACCATCCAGAGGCAGCTTTCAGAAAGACATTCTTAAAGGTGCAGCTGAAGTGCTAGCTTGGAGAAAACACTCTGAAAGAATTGGGTGCTATCCTTCAGGACACAGTGTATTCATATCAATTCAGAGACCTGTGTATGGTGCTCTGTTCCCAATAGAAAGAGTAGATGGATCTGGGAATCAAGGGTTATAAATAGGAGTGGCCCCACTGACCTATTGGAGGATTTTGTGCTTCTGTCCCTGTAACTCTGCACTCACTCTTCAGTATTATAGGTTCTGATCTCAAATAAAGCAGATTCTTGCCAGGTGATACTGCAAGGGTCTTACAAATCGCTGCAGGGCACATTGGACTTCTTGTGACAGGGACCAGCAAGTAAAGGGGACAGTTTCACTGGTAAAGGTAATTGATCCTGATCAGCAGAAGGAGGTCAGGCTGCTTTTACATAATGGTAGCAGGGAGGAATATGAACTGAACCCAGGAGATCCGATCTGGGGCCTCTTGGTATTCCCTGGCCCCATGATAACTGAACAGACATGTGCAGCAATGCTGACCTAAGGAAGAATATGACTATCAAGGGTTCAGGCACTTCAGGGAGGTAAGTTGCACAACCAGCTAAGCTACCAACACCTGATGAGGTAATCTCTGAGGGTGAAAGGAATTCAGAATGGATTTTGGAGGACAGAGAGGATGAGTTGCAGCCCTGAGATCAACTTAACTACAGTGACAGGGGCTGTAGTTCATTCCTCTAACCTCCTTCTTGTTAGTTTCCCCTCAGTAAGAGAGGTCCATGGGAACCATGGAAGTACTGCTCCCCAAAGCTATCTGGAAAAGTAGATCTGTGCAGCTCAAGGGGTGAACTGTGGCAGCCATGAGACTGTGCCTCATGGCTCTCCAACCAGAGGGAGCATAAGTGACCAATGGCTCCAGCTACTGCACTATGAAATCCATCACTGAGCTGTGCCAAGACCACTCCTCCCACAGGCTTCTCCCAGCAGTCACTGTGTGTAGCAAGAATACTGAGGTAGACTCATTCCTGGGAGACACAAGACTCCTCTAGTGGCTGACTTTGGTTTGAGGACTCTCTGATGACTTTGCTGAGCCTTCCTTAGACAAGAACAGCCTTGGGCAAGGCAGTCTAGGACACTTCCACCCAAGCTTCTCTCAGACTTGCCCTGTCATTTGACAGCTGTCCCAGCCTTATACAGCTCCCTTCTTATGTTTTCTCACACTGGCATTTCTCCTAACAAAATCCTTGCACAGTTAATCTCATCTTGGGGTCTGCTTCTTGAAGGACCTGAATCAACTTGGGATTCACCCCTGCCCGCAGTAGGGTGGTGATGGCCACTGAGCAGAGGGGAATCCCTGACTCACACTTGGCTCTGGCCCTACTCCCTCCATCTCCTGCCCCACCTCCTACCAAGGTGATAGCTGCCAGCTCACATTGAGGAAAAATGTGACTCCTGTTCATGTCAAATCTAGCTGTCCCAACAAAGGCACTGGGCACATGCAGACTGCATAAGGATGCTCCCACATAAGGATACCCCTTCAAGACTGCAACAGGTAACTGTTTCACCTAAATTCATAGAGACAGAGTAAGTTAAGCAAAATGAAAAGACAGAGGAACTGCTCTCAATTGAAAGAGCAAGAGAAAACCCCTGAAAAAATAATGAGACAGAAATAAACCATTTATCAGATAAAGAATTCAAAGCATTAGCAATAAGAAAGCTAACTGAATTATGGAAAAGAATAGATGGAAACAGTGAGAATCAAGGAACTGGAAAATATAAAAAAGAATGAGCCAGAACTGAAGAACACAATAACTGAAGTGAAAAACACACTAGAAGGAATGAATAGCAGACTAAGTGATAAAGAAAAACACACAAGGGATTTGGAAGATACAATAATGGAAATTACCCAATCAGAACAGCCAAAAAAAAAAAAAGCAAACAAAAACTGAGAACAGTCTAAGAGATTTCTAGGATAACATCAAGTGTACCAACATTCGCATTATAGGGGTCCCAGAAGGAAAAGCGAGAGAGAGAAGGGGGTCAAAAATGTATTTGAGGAAATTATGGCTGAAACCTTCTCAAACTTCAAGAAGGAAACAGGCATCCAGGTATCATAGGAAGCACAGAGTGTCCCAAACAAGATGAATCCAAACAGACTCACACCAACAAAATAATAATTAAAATGACAAAAGTTAAAGAGATAAAGGCAGCAAGAGAAAAACAGAGCCATATTCACAGGGATCCCCAGAAGGCTATCAGCTGATTTCTCTGCAGAAACTTTGCAGGCAGAAGGAAGTGGCATCGTATATTTAAAGTGCTGAAAGGGAAAAACATGCAACCTAGGATACCCTACTCAGCAAGTTTATCATGAGAACAGAAAAAGAGACAACTTCTTAGACAAACCAAAATTAAAAGAGTTGATCAGTACTAAACCTACCCTAAAATAAATGTTAAAGGGTCTTCTGTAAGTGGAAAAGAAGTAAGAAGCAATAAGAAAGGGAAAATCCCACTAGGAAAGGCAAATACATAGTTAGGACTGAGGCTCAACCACTTAAATGAGCCAGTATGAAGATTGAAAGACAAAAAATTATAAAAGCAACTATAACTACAATAAGCAGTTAAGGGATAAATGAGAAGATGTAAAATATGACATCAAAAACACAAAATGTGGGGGAGGGGAGTAAAAAGGTAGGTCTTTTAGAATGTGGTTGAACTTAAATGACTAACAGTTTAAAACAAATAGATATAGTTATAGGTAAACATACACGAACCCCATGATAACCACAAATCAAAAGTGTACAATAGATACACAAAAACTAAAAGGAGAGAAACACAAGCATACTGCTAAAGAAAATCATCAAACCACAAGGGAAGAAAGAAAGAAAGAAAGAAACAAAAAACACATGAATAGAGTAGAACTACAAAAACAATCAGAAATCAAGCAATAAAATGGCAATAAGTACATACTTATTAATAATTACTTTAAATGTCAATGGACTCAATGCTCCAATCAAAAGATATAGAGTGGCTAATTGGATAAAAAAGCAAGACTCTTCTATATGCTGCCTTCTAAAGACTCACTTCAGAGCTAAAGACACACATAGACTGAAAGTGAAGAGATGGAAAAAGCTATTTCATGCAAACAGAAATGACAAGAAGGCAGGGGTAGGAATACTCATATCAGACAAAATAGAATTTAAAACAGAGGCTATAACAAAAAATAAAGGAGGGCATTATATAATGATAGAGGGTCAATATAAGAAGCAGATATTACACTCATTAAAATATGTGCATCTAATATAGGAGCACCTAAATATATAAAACAAATACTAGCAGACATAAAGGTGGAAATTGACAATAATACAATAATAGTAGGGGACTCTACCACCCCACTTATATCAATGGACAGATCATCCAGAAATAAAATCAATAAAGCAACAGTGGTCTTAAATGACACAACAGACCAGTTGGACTTAATAGAAAAGATCAATGAAACCAAGAGCTGGTTTTTTGAAAAGATAAACAAAATTGATAAACCTTTGGCCAAACTTATCAAGAAGAAAAGAGAGAGGACCAAAATAAGTAAAATAAGAAATGAAAGAACAAAAATAACAATTGATTCCACAGAGATACAAAAAATCATAAGAGAATACTTTGAACAGTTATATGGCAACACATTGAACAACCTAGAAGAAATGGACAAATTTCTAGAAAAATACAACCTGCCAAGAAGAAACAGACACTTTGAACAGACTGACCACTAGTAGTGAAATTGAATTTGTAATCAAAAGAACTCCCAGCTAACTAAAGTCCAGGACTGGATGGCTTCACAGGTAAATTCTACCAAACATATAAAGAAGACCTAATACCTATCCTTCTCAAACTATTCCAAAAATTAGAAGAGGATGGAACACTCCCAAATTCATTCTACAACACCACCATAACCTTGATACCAAAACCAAAGATATTACAAAAAAGGAAAATTACAGGGCAATATTGCTGATGAATATAGATGCCAAAATTGCCAAAAAATATGAGCAAAGCAAATCCAACAATAAATAAAAAGGATCATACATCATGATCAAGTGGGATTTACTCAGGGGATGCAAGGATGGTTCAATATTTCCAAATCAATCAATGTGATAACCATATTAGCAAAAGGAAGGATAAAAATCACATTATCATCTCAACAGATGCAGAAAAAGCGTTTGACAAAATTCAACATCCATCCATGATGAGAACTCTCACCTAAGTTGAAAAAGAGGGAACATATCGTAACATAATAAAGGCCAAATCCACAGCTAATATCATACTCAATGCTGAAAAACTGAAAGCCTTTCCTTTAAAATCTGGAACAAACAAGGATTCCCACTCTTGCCACTTTTCTATTTAATGTAGTACTGGAAGTCCTAGCCACAGCAATCAGACAAGAAAAAAAAAAGCATCCAAATTGGAAGAGAAGTAAAACTCACTGTTTGCAGATGACATGATACTATATATAGGAAACCCAAAAGTCTCCATGACACTTTTCATAGAACTAGAACAAATAATCTTAAAATTTATATGAAACCACAAAAGACCATGAATTGCAAAAGCAATCTTGAGAAAAAAGAACAAAGCTCATGGTATCATGGTCCTTGATTTCAGACTATATGATAAAGCTACAGTAATCAAAACAGCATTGTACTGGCACAAAAACAGATTAAATGGATTAGAATAGAGAGTTCAGAAATAAACCCACACACCTATGGTCAATTAATCTACAACAATGGAGGCAAGAGTATACAGTGGAGAAAACACAGTCTCCTCAATAAGTCGTGTTGGGAAAACTGGACAGCTACACATGAAAGAATGAGATTAGAACATTTCCTCATACCATATACAAAAATAAACTCAAAATGGATTAAAGACCTAAAGGTAAGATATGAAACCATAACACTTCTAGAAGAGAGCATAGGCAGAACACTCTTTGACATAAATTGTAGCAATATTTTTTGGGATCTGTCTCCTAAGGCAAAAAAATAAATAAAAGCAAAAATAAATAAACAGGACCTAATTAAACTTGGAAGCTTTTGCACAGCAAAGGAAACCACTGAGAAAACAAAAAGACAGCCTACTAAATGGGAGAAAATATTTGCAAATGTTATGATCAATAAGGGGTTAACATCCAAAGTCTATGAACAGCTCATAGGCCTCAATATCAAAAAACAAATACCCCGATTAAAAAATGGCCAGAAGACCTGAATAAATATTTTTCCAAAGAAGATATACAGATTGCTAACAGGCACATGAAAATATGTTAAATATTGCCAATAGAGAAATGCACATCAAAACCACAATGAAACATTACCTCACACCTGTCAGAATGGCTAACATGAAAAAGTCTACAAATAACAAATGTTGGTGAGGATGTGGAAAAAAGGGAACCCCTGCACACTGTTGGTGGGAATGTAAACTGGTGTAGCCACTGTGGAAAACAGTATGGAGGTTCCTCAAAAAAATCAAAATAGAACTACCATGCGACCCAGAAATTTCACTCCTGGATATATATATCTGAAAAAAACTAAAACACTAACTCGAAAAGATACATGCATCCCAATGCTCATAGCAGCGTTATTTACAAGAGCTAACATATGGGAGTAACCTATGTCCATCAGAAGATTAATGAATAAAGAAGATGTGAGATACACACACACACACACACACACACAATGAAATATTACTCATCCATAAAAAGAATGAAATTCTGCAGCATTTGCACAAATGTGGATGGACCTACAGGATATTATGCCTAGTGAAATAAGTCAGAGAAAGACAAATACTGTATGATATTGTTTATATGTGTAATCTGAAAAATAAAACAAATGAATGTGTATAACAAAACAGAAAAAGACTCACAGATATAGAGAACAAAGAAGTGGTTACCAGTGAGGGTGAGAGAAGGGAGGAGGGGCAAGATAGGGGTAGGGGATTAAGAGGTACAAATTACTATGTATAACATTGATAAGGCACAAGGATATATTGTACAGCAGAGGGAAATATAGCTATTATTTTATAATAACTTTAAATGGAATATAATCTATAAAATATTGAATCGCTATGCTGTACACCTGAAACTAATGTAATATTGTAAATCAATTATACTTCAATTAAGAAGAGGATTAAAGAAAAAAGAATGACTCCCTGATTTCTGACTTGGGTAGTGGGTGCATGGTGATTGTCAGGCACTGAGATAAGGGAGACCAAGGATCTCCATTTAAATAGAAAAGGTAAAACAAGAGGACAGATTGTGGGGTGTGCGGAAGGACAAGAGGAGGAGAAGGCAGAGAGGTCTCAGGTAAGGAGGACGCTTCCACCTATTATTATGGGTTTTTGTTGCAGATGAATTTGCCCTTTCCCCACTGGAGGCCTGGTCTCAGTTCTCCAAACCTTAAAGAGCAGCTCCAACTGCAAAAACAGATTCTCAGGAAAGGATATGGATGGAGATCAGAGAGAAGAAGCTTACTGTGAGGCTTCTGTCTCAGTCAGCTTGGGCTGCTATACAAAATACTTCAGACTGGTGGCTTCATCAACAGACCCTTACTCCTCCCAGTTCTGGAGGCTGGGAAGTCCAAGATAAAGGTACAGATTGGGTTCCTGGTGAGGACCCTCTTCCTGGATCGTTGACAGCTACCTTCTTGCTGGGTCTTCCCTTGCACTTTCCTTGTGCTCATGGGGAGAGGGATCTGTTTTCCTCTTCTTATAATGATCCCACCCTCATGATCTCATCTAAGGCTGATGGCTTCTGAAAGGCCCTACCCCCAAATACCATCACATTGGGGGTTGGGGCTTTAACATAGGAATTTTGGTGATGGTACAGGTTGGGGGGTAGGGCCACAAACATTCAGTCCATAACAGTTTCTTTCAGCCAGAATGGGAAGTGCTCAATCTCGTGGCCACTCAGTCTTTATAAAGGTACCTGTGTCATGTGGACACTTGGTGTAGGTGGCTCCAAGATGTTCCCAATTCCTTACAGGAAGAAGAATTTAAGCACTGACTTATAAAAGTTAATAGCAAAGCCCCTTTGAACAGCCCTCCATGATCAGACTGGTTGCACTGACTTCTGTGGGCTTCTTGCAGACCCTGTTCTTCAAGCTGGAAGAGTGGCATCTGAGGCACAACTGATTCACTGAGAACAATTATTTCCCCTTATCTCCCTGCCCTTCTCCCCAACCCCTTTTTTATCTGCAAGTAAATTTAAAAAGGGGGGGGGGAATTACATGTGTGAATCGAGTAATACCCAGAATACACCCAGAAGCACATTCTTGGAGGCTATATAAGGTTTCGTAAGCAGAAGCATGTTTGATTAGTGTGGCTGTGTGGAGAACAAAAACCATTATCCCCAGAAACACAAGGCCAGAAGCATTTTTTCTTGGAAATGCAGAATAGTTTAAAATATTGCCATGGGGCAAGGAGATTTTACTCTGGCACGAACTCACTGAGTTTTAGTAAAAAAAAAAAATTTTTTTTCCAGATTTGATGTTGATAATGTCACTCCTCAATGTGTCCCAAGGGTTAGGTTATGGATTCTTTCTCAGTCTGCAGTGAACTGCCTCTGTCCAGCGGTCTCCTCTCTTGTCATGGAAACCCAACACTCCAGTCTCTGTTTCTGCGTCAGAAGAGTGGTGAAAGGAATTGGCAACGTTGATAAGCTATTACGCTCTGTGTATTCGTTTTGCCCTGTGAATGGCTGAATGCTTTAACAAGCTTATCAGTCCCACTTATTTAACAAATGTTAAAAACCGGAACTGTGGTTCCAACAGCTCCAAAGAAAACAGGACAAGGGTTGTAAACTTGAACATTTCCTTCTTGCAGTAAATTGGAGTTCAAAGAAGCTACAGAATTGAGTGGTAGGCATTTCACGCGTAATTGTAGGCAACAAAAATTTATTGTTAAACATTCCTTTAATGGTTCCTTCTTGACACAGTGTGTCCTTTATAGCAGAGGGAGTCTAGATCCAAACATTGAACTATTTCCAACTGAGGTTATCAGAGATTATCTGCAGAGCCAACGAGTGCCGAGATCTCTGCTGGTTCCTTGATTTTTTCCCAGTACTGCCTTTTCTCTGTACTCGCTTCAAATATCCAAAGAACAGCATTGTAAAATACAATAGAAAGAACAATGGATTCAGAATTTTTTCCCATCCTGTTCATTTATTTGGGGCTACACCAATCCATGTTTCCTAAGGTCTCATCACTCAGCAACAATTACCAAGGCTCCATAATCCATTGGATTGACCAAGTCTGGCTTACATTGCAATGTAGGAAGTAAGAGCTCTCTCACAGGAGACCTAAACTCTAGGAAAGTAGATAATAGCTGGATGCATGTGTGACTGTCACCAGTGTATTCAGACCCATCCATTGCTTATAGGTAAATAGCTCTGGGTACATCTCTACTCAGATATCTGTACTGAGGTACCTAGGGGTTGCTTGGCTGGTTGAAGAAGGCCTGAGATTGTATGGTGAAGATATCTGTGGGAATTTTAAACAGAATTAATGTCACGGAGGGTCAAAGAGCAGGGACCTTCCTCAGGGGATATGTAGGAGAAACTGTGGATAAATGGCGTCCAGGGTAAAGGTACTGATGAAAGCTATGGCTTCAGGGTCCAGGGTCTCCTGAAACGTATCCTTGAGCCTCTAGGGATCTGTGGAGTCCAGGTTAGGAGCCGCTGCTGTGCCATCTGCCTGCACAGACAGAAAGCTAGTGTGGTACAGTCCAGAGAAGGCAGAAGAGGGAGCAGACGGAAGGGAAGGCGGTTCTGCTCTGAACACGAGAGGGAAGGCTGAAAGGATCCAGGGTCCCTGGGACGTTCCTGGTAGAGTGCCTCAGATGACAGGAGGCCTCCTTGGAAAGAGTCAGCAAGGACATCAGGCTGTGACCCAGAAAGATCCCAGACACCAGAGGCTGACTGCCGACTTCTGCACACATCTCAACAATTCTCACACGGGGCTGAGGATTTCCTTCTCAGCTGTTCACTGGGAAACAGATTTCATTCATCTGAAAGCAACAATGACTTCATGTTTGTCATCAGGGAGTCCAGGCCATCTACAGTAATAGTATTCTATTTTTATCCTTGGTGGAAAGTGGGAGTTGCTTCTTTGGCTTATAGAGCCCTTTCATCCTCACAACGAGCCTGAGGTCAGCACTGTACAGAGGAGCTGAGGCTCTGGGCAGTTTCAGGACTTGCTCTAGTACTCTTGGCTACAGTGGGTAGAGGCATGACTCCAAGCTCATTGCTCTTTTCATCATACCCTCTACTTGGTTCTTGGTCAGACAGGTCCTACTTTTTTGTGTGTTTAGTATTTCACTGCATCGCTAATGCTCACTTTCATCCCTGTGACAAAGATCACCAACTACTTCCCTGCTCTCTGCCTCGACCACTTGTTTGATGGTGTTGGGTATCTTGCAAGCAGCTAGAAGGCACCAGGATCTGTGACCCACCTGAAATGTGGGCACTAGGAACGTATCACTCCCACAAATGGAGTCCTCTGGTTACCCCAGAGTGCGGCCCAGGAGCTCTGCTTCCTCTGCCCCTCCATAAGGAAAGAACGACCAATCTATCCAGTGCCAGGGAACTTTTGCAAAGATGCCAAGGTACCCTGACCCTAGAAATGACAAGGTCCAGAGAAGAAATTCAGCTCCAAAAGGAATAGGAGTGTTTGGAGACCCAAAGAGCTGTTCCTGGAGAACCTCAGGCACATAGAAAATGAGAAGCCACTGACAAGTGGGACAGCTTTACTTCCCTTGACGTAGGAGCTGCTATATCAGGATCCAATGTCTGCTTTGAAGGGAACCTCCCTGTTCACACCAGAGCATTCTGTGGATACCTGTTCATGGCTGAGAGAAGGCTCTGGATGAAGACAGAGCAGAGGGTGGCTCGCAAGAGGATTACTAAGCGTGCCTGTCAGGGGTGATAGGGACCAGACCACAGGAGAGTCACATTATTTTGGGAAATGTGGGGATTACCACATCAGTGGAGTGTGGTGACGCCGACCTCGTGAGACGGGGAGGAAGCTCACATCCCACAGGGGGGACTTCTGGGCAAAGGGAAGCCACCATAACTGAAATCGGGGAATCAATTCTCGTTCCAGATCACCAGGCCCTTGGACTGCTGGGGTTTCTACGTTACCTACTTATTTGTGGAGATGAATTTTCTTTTCGTTCAACAAAATCTTTTGTTTGCAAAGCTTGGACCAAGTTACAGGGTTGTCTGGTGAAGGAACTTCCCCAAGTCTCTGCCCATGATTTTGACTGAGGCCAAACTGCTTAGGTGCACACTTTGCTGGCGCCAGGATTGTGCTACTATACAGTTTTCTTCAGGTGAAATCGTTGCCTTGTAACCCTCCTGATAGGCCCACAAACCAGCAGGATTAGTGTGTAGGTCACCTGAAAAATCATGTGAACGCCTTACAATATGCAAGTCTTTGTGTTTAGGGCAACTTAGCAAAGGGAGGAGCTTCCTGGGAACTTCCTGTGTTTGGCATAATCTTCTGTCAATGATTTACTTCCTTCAGCACTGTTGAATTGAAGGTTAGGTGGTGATTTATCAGAAAGTGTTGCAGGAAAAATCTTGTCATCATTGCTAAGACGGCAGTTATTGGCTAACTACAAGTTTCTGGCTGGAAGGTAAGCTCTGATTTACTGGATTTGTATTTTCTGAAAGAGTTACATGTCAAGCAAAAAATAGACTACTGATGAATGGAGATCTCTGCTGTCCTGGAGTTGGCTGGAGTTAGAGCTTATGGTGAAGAAGAGGGTGGTACTGCAGGTAACTGCTCAGAGCCTGAGCTTTGGGGACAGGCAGACCCTAGTTAAAGTCATGGCTCCGCTAACTGTGTGATCTTGGCAAGCTATTTAACCTTCAGTTTGCTGCTTCTTAGTTCTATTAGTTTTTTGGTAAGTTATCTTGGATTTTCTAGGTAGGCAATCATATTTTCTACAACTAGTGATATTTTTGTCTCTTCCTAATAGTCATAGTAGAAATTCTTTTCTCTTGTTTCACTGCATTGGTTAGACTTAGCAGAATGACGGTGAAAGTAACAGTGATAATGGACATCCATGTCATATTCCGGGTCTTAATGGGGATATTTCAAATGCTTCACATTAAGGATGATCATTGCTATATGTTCTGGTAGACATTGTCAGCTTAAGAAAGTTTCCTTGTGCCTTTTAAAAAGCATGAATGGATGTCAAATTTTAGCATGCTGTTGTTAGCATCTACTGAGCCAAAATGATCATACAGCTTTTCTTCTTTAATCTGTGGAAATAATGCATTTCATTAATAGTTTTCCTATTAATTCTTTATTTTCCTATTACAAATCATCCTTACATTCCTCAAATAAAACCTAATCAATGCACCTTTCTTTTTAACATTGCTGGATTTGATTTGATCATATTTTATTTAGAATTAAAAAAATCAAAACATAATTATTAGAGAAATGCGTGAATGACATATCACCTTTCATCTGTCAGAATGGCTAGCATCAAAAAGTCTACAAATAACAAATGTTGGCGAGGAGGTAGAGAATAGGGAACCCTCATACACTGTTGGTGGGAATGTAAATTGGTGCAGCCACTATGGAAAACAGTATGGAGGTTCCTGAAAAAACTAAAAATATAACAGAAGTACCATATGATCCAGCAATTCCACTCCTTGGTATATAACCAAAGAAAACAAAAACACTGATTTGAAAAGATACATGCACCCCAATGCACATAGCAGCACTATTTACAACAGGCAAGATATGGAAGCAAGCCAAGTGTCCATCAAACGATGAATGGATAAAGAAGATGCGGTATATACATGTGTATATACAATGGAATTATTACTCAACCATAAAAATAATGAAATTCTGCCATTTGCAGCAACGTGGATGGATCTAGAGAATATTATACTTACTAAAATAAGTCAGTCAGAGAAAGATAAATACTGTATGATATCACTTACATGCGGAATGTAAAAAATAATACAAATGAACACACACGCAACACCAAAACAGACTCAAAGGTAGAGAAAACAAACTAGTGGTGACCAAAGGGGAGAGGGAAGGGGCCAGGGGGCAAACAGGGGTAGGGGATTAAGAAATATGAACTATACTAGGTATAAAATTGAAAAGCAACAAGGATATATTGTTTAGCAAGGGAATTATAGCCATTATTTTGTAAGAATTTTTAATGAAATATAATCTGTAAAAATACTGAATCACTATGCTATACACTTGAAAGTAATCTCATATTATAAATCAACTATATTTCAATTAAAAAATCTAAGCTTGAAAGTGATATTCAGGTATCATCTTCTTGTGTGCTATCTTTATCAGGTTTTGTGACTATAATTTTTAATTAATAGTGTTGATTTTAGGGAGCAGGACAGGAGAGAGGGGTGGACATGCTGATGAAGCTTCAGCTCTCCCTGTCGGTCATCCTGCTGCTTGCCTGTGGCTTCCTCTACCAGTTCACCCAGAAGTCCAGCTGCCTCTTCCCCCACCTGCCTCCCTACAAGTCCCAGCAGGGGCTGGAAGCCCTCCTGGGCCATGGGCGCAGCATCGTGTTCCTAGAGACCTCAGAGAGAATGGAGCTATCCCCGCTGGTCTCCTGTGCTGTGGAGTCTGCGGCCAACGTCTACACTGAGCAGCCTGTGCTGTTACTTATGAAAGGGCTCAACAATTCCATGCAGCTGCCCCCAAACTCCACTTCCCCAGCCCTTTCCCTCCTCTCGGCAATAGACAATGTTTTCCTCCTCCCTTTGGATATGAAAAGCCTGTTTGAAGACACACCGCTGTTTTCGTGGTACACTCAGGTAAGTGTTCAGAGAATCTCAGAATGTCGGTGTTGGGAAGGACCATAGGAAATGGGTCCAATCTAGCCATTTTATAGATGGGTAAACTGAGGGTAAGGCTAGATTGTCAGAGATAGGCTAGAACCCAGATCTTTTGACTCTTGCCTGGTCTTCATTCTACGGTGTTGAGTCCTGATTCAAGGAAACAGGAGAGACTTGATTTAGGCTTATCTTTACCCTGCTGCCTTTTGCTTTCACCTTATTTCTTAGGATTTCTTGAGACTATTCTTAACTGAATGAGTTTCTACATCTTTTCTAGGTGTATAGACCATTCATTTTTCACTGACAGTTTTAAACCCATCTATGTTAAACTTTTTTGCACCTAAGGGGGAAAATAAGGCAATATTTAACTGGAAAATGATGTAAATAGAAAATTCATGAAAGATCAGGTGGGTGCTGCTGTATGAGATTGGGTTACATTGAGATACGATCAAGAAACTCCCGGAGCTCTTAGAATTTTGTAATTTTGTGCGAAACTCCCTCTACCTTTCCCTTTAAAGGACACTTGTTGTGGCATTTAGGGCCCATGATAATCCAGGATAATCTCAGCTCAAGATCCTTAATTTTTTTTTTTTTTTTTTTTGGCCACACCGTGTGGCATGTGGGATCTTACTTCCCCGACCAGGGATCGAACCCACGCCCCCTGTGGTGGAAGCACGGGCCTCCAGGGAAGTCCCAAGATCCTTAATTTAATCACATTGGCAAAGATCCTTTTCCTATAGGAGGTAATATTTACAGGTTTCAGGAATTAGGACCACTGAGTGGCTGTTATTCAGCCTACTACAGTATTTGTATAAGAAAAGAGAAAACTCCTGTCCCACCCTCTCTCATTCACCTGGGGACTGGGTGGGCTGTCCTGGGTGGGGGACACACTTGCACCTTGGGGGAGTCGGGCTGTGGTATCTTCTGCTCCAGTTAGGCTACAATAGGATAGCTGGTGGCCAGCTGTTAGGATGGCCTAGCGTGCCATCACTTGCTGGTGACCACTGGATTTGCTGCACTGATTTGGGCAACTGTAGCCCTTGAAGATGCCCAGGGATGAGTACTGAGGGGGTGGGGAGGGAATGAGCAAACAGAATCCTAATCCCCTTTCTGGTGCTCACCTCTGGGGGAGCCTTGTGTTTTACGTTGATGTTAGTCCAATGCCCACATCAAGGTAGGCTTCCTTCCTTCTGTGCGGCTTTTGATATCTGGGTCTGTTCACTAATAATCACCAATTTACCAAAGAATCAACTTTACTTATTTTTACTGAAAGTAAGTGGGTCTCTGGAGTCAGACTGCCTGGGTTAAAATCTAACCTCTGCCTCTCTTACCTTGCACAAATGACTGAACTTCTTGGTCTTTCCTTTTAATTTTTCACTTGAAAAATAGGACTAATAATAGCACCTATTTCTGAGGATTTGTGTAGATTATAAGAGATCAGAACAGTTATTGATAAATTTTCTTTGAATTTTTGAATTAGATTTATTTTTTTATACAGCAGGTTCTTATTAGTTATCCATTTTATACATATTAGTGTATACATGTCAATCCCAATCTCCCAATTCATCCCACCACCACAGTTATTGATAAATTGTAGCTATTATTATTCATGAGGTTTTCAGCAACTGTATACAATATAATGACGTTAATAGCTCAGGTGAAGATTTCTGCAAAGTCTTAGTGGACTTGCTTTCGTTTGGCTTTATAGTAGAATTTAAAAAAATGTTTCTTTTGTCAAAAGCCAAGGGTCATTGTTTAATCTTTTAATCAACATATTTAAATTCAGAAAAATCTACTGTGTTTTCTGTATTCAAAATTTTAGCATTCCATTTGGGAACACTGGCATTTATAATGGTTTATTTTTATTCGTTTCAAAGTAAATTTCTGTTTTGTTCACATTTCAGCGTTTTCAGTTATCCTTGACTCCTCTGTCTCCAGCTCCATATCCAATCCATCAGCACATCCTGACCGGCTTTATCTTTACCGTGTGCCCAGAATGTGACCACTTCTCTCATCTCCTTTATCGTCACCCTGGTCTAAACCACCATCATCCCCTGCCTGGATTATTTCAACAGCTTCCTAACTTGCCTCTTTGCTTCTGCCCTTGCCCCCTGCCCCCATCTATTTTCCACACTGCACCCAGTGTGACCCCTTTTAGACTAATTCAGATCACACCACTCCTTTCTTTCAAACCTTCCAAATCATTTCGGTCTTTACCCCAGCCTACGGGATCCTCCCTCACTCCCGCCCCTGTCCCCGCTCTGATCTGGTTTCCTACCCTTCTCCCTTCACTACTCTGCACTGCTGTTTTCCTGTTCCTGTACATAGTGAGCGTGCTCCTGCCCCAGGGCCCTTGCACTTGCTGTTTCCTCTACCTAGAGCCCTCTTCTCGGAGGTAGCAGCATGGTTCATCCACCCACTTCATCCAGTGTTCTGTTCGAACACAAGATAAGATAGTGCTGTATCCTGCCCCCTTTATAGCCCCCTCGCCTGACTTTTTTTCCTTCATATTCCTTATGAACACCCAACATATGATATATTTATTTGTTTGTTGTCTATCTCCTGCCAGTAAAGATTTTTATCTGTTTGTTCACTGCTGTATCCTTAGCAGCTTAGAGCTTGGCAAATAGCAAGTAGGCCTTCAATGAATATTATTAAAGGAATTAATTAGTGGATGAAGGCATGGATGCATTTTAAGATTCTTTTATCAATTTCTCAAAGAGCATAGCTATTAATCTATCTTATATTTTCATATTTATTTTTTTTTCTTTATCAGTTCTCAGCACTTTTAGGACTTACCAAAAAATTCTTCCTTCACAGTTTCATATTTGTGGTTAATTTCCATCCTGCTGAAAGTGACTCATAGGGTTCATTGTGAAATCCCTTCTGGGTTTCATCTTTCTACTGCTTTTTTCAAAAAACGATTTCATGAAATCTTTAAAAGCTGCTAAAACCTTCCCATTGATACTGATTGCTGTACACTTTTCACTTAAAGGCAACTTTTTTGGGTGGAGGTAATTTTGGTACATTTGCAATATTGGGCTTTTAGCAAATAGAGTTTTGGGAAGTTGGCTTGCTTCCTGCTCAGCTACCCTGTGCCTGGCCTCTTGCTGTGACATCCCTCCCTCTTCCCCTGCCTGGGGGCTGATTTGCACCTGTTCCTGCAGATCAACAGCAGCGCAGAGAGATACTGGCTCCACGTCAGTTCAGATGCATCCCGCCTGGCCTTCATCTGGAAGTACGGTGGTGTCTACATGGATACTGATGTCATCTCCATCAGACCCATCCCCGAGGACAACTTTCTGGCTGCGCAGACATCTCAGTTCTCCAGTAATGGGGTGTTTGGATTCCTCCCCCACCACCCTTTCCTGTGGCAGTGCATGGAAAACTTTGTGGAAAATTACAATTCAGATATTTGGGGCCACCAGGGTCCCGAATTGATGACAAGGATTTTGAGAGTATGGTGCAAACTCAGAGACTTCCAGGAGGTGAGCGACCTCAAGTGTTTAAACTTCTCCTTCTTACACCCCCAAAGATTTTATCCCATCTCCTATGCAGCGTGGAGGCGCTACTATGAAGCCTGGGACACAGAGCCGAGCTTCAACGACTCCTACGCACTGCATCTGTGGAACTACATGAACCAGGAAGGGAGGGCTGTGGTCAGAGGAAGCAACACACTGGTGGAAAATCTCTACCGTAAGCACTGTCCCAAGTCTTATAGGGACCTGCTTCAAGGTCCAGAGAGCTCGGTGACTGGGGAGCGGGGCCCAGGTAACAAATAGAGCCAATGTTGGGTCGTTGTTGCTACATCGTGGAACTGGCCACTTCCTGGAGTGCCAGACTTTCACCTGATCTCCACTTCCCCTAGGTGTGCGGACGCTCACCCACATATCAGTTACAGTTACAATTTTCCACATCATTCCACCAAAGAACTATTAGAACTAGTAAAGGAATTCAGTAAAGTGACAGTCAATACGCAAAAAACAGCTGCATTTCTAACCACTAATAATGAACCATCAAAAAGAAAAAGAAAACAATCCGAATGACATCTGCATCAAAAAGAACAAAACACCTAGGAATAAGTTTAACCAAGGATGTGAAAGGCCTGCACATTGAAAACTTTAGGACATTGATGAAGAAATTGAAGAAGATACAAGGAAATAGAAAGATATCACATGCTCATGGGTTGGAAGGATGAATATTGTTAAAATGTCCATTCTACCCAGAGCAATGTACACACTGAAAGCAATCCCTACCAAAATTCCAATGGCATATTTCTCAGAAATAGAGCAAAGGATCCTAATATTTGTGTGGAACAACAAAGGACCAGGAATAGACAAAGCGATTCTCAGAAAGGAGAACAGGCTGGTGGCATCTCGCTCCCTGACCTCAAACAATATTACAAAGCTACAGTAACCAAAACAGTTGTGTGGTCCTGGCACAAAAACAGACACACGGACCAGATGAACAGAACAGAGAGCCCAGAAATAAATCTACACGGGTGTGATCAGTTTATTTACGACAAAAGGGCCAAGAACATACAACAGGGAAGGGGCAGTCCCCTCAATAAACAGCACTGGGAAAGCTGGACACCACACACCAAAGAACCACACTGGACACAGTCTACACTGCACACAACAGGGACTAAAACCCCACAGTTTTCTACATCAAGACCTTTCTCTCCTGGGTCCTCTGAAGAGGGATCCCCCCCAGCCTCCAGCAGTCAGTCGCACACAGGAAGTTTCTCCCCACTTTTCCTCACTTCTCTTCACTTTTTTCCTCACCGTTCTCTCCCAGTGGGACCTCCCTGGGACGGTCCTGAGAAAACTGTGCTCCTGTCCGCATGGATGCAGCCCAGTGTTGTCCTCAAGCTGAAACCCCAGCGGGTTCTAAGGAGACTGAGCACTGACAGCTACGTTGCCGTCCCTGTCCGGAAGCCAAAGTCCTACAGGTGCCGGAGGTGGAGCTCCTGGTAGCTGAACGAGGATGAAACTCTCACGTGCTCCCTGTCATAGAGGCGGGATCAGCGTCTCCTGCTGGCAGGGGTGGGGACGTGCAGGTAGCGCATGTCAGTAAGAGTGGGCTTTCTGTGAGTATAATAGAAAAATCCCAAAGAAGACCGTTGACGTAGAAGTATAGAAGTTCATTTCTCTCTCACGTAAAAGTAGTCTGAAGGCAGGCAGATCAGGGCGGGTATGGTCACTGCAGTCATCAGGGACCTAGGCTTCTTCCATCTTCCTGTTTGCCATCCTGCCCATGGTCCATATGGCAGCTTGATCTCCAGCCCATCATTTCTGCATTTCAGGCAGCAGGACGAAGGAAAGAGGAAAGGTGCACTTCCCTTATTTTATGAAGACTTCCTGCGAGTACCATATAACACTTCCTCTTACATCTCATTGACCAGAATGTAGCTGCAGGAGAGGCTGGGACATTCAAGAAGGAAGAGAAAATGGGTGTTAGGATAGGCAGCTAATGGTTTTGCTACGTGTTATATTTACTTTTGTAAGGTTAATTACAGGATCTGTTAGAGAATTGGCTGGGGAAAAAAGAGACTTGATTTCTAGTCCTGAATTTGATATTCATTAAAACATTCAGTCAGTAATATTAATTGAGTCCCTTCTGTGTGTCAAGCACTGATTTAGATGGTGAAGATGCTGCTGGATCAAGCAGACAAGGTCCTGTCTAAATCAGCTTGGGCTGCAATAACAAAGTACTATTCACCAGGTGGTTTATAAACAACAACAATTTATTTGTCACAGTTCTGGAGGCTGGAAGTCCAAGATCAGGTTGGCAGCATGGTTGGGTTCTAGTGAGGATCCACTTCTGAGCGGCAGATGGCACACTTCTTGTTGAATCCTCATATGGTGGAAAGCGGCAAGAAAGCTCTCTGGGGTCCCTTTTATAGGGGAACTAATCCCATTCATGAGGGTTCCACCCTCACGTCCTAAACCTCCCAAAGGCCCCACTTCCTAATATCATCATTTTGGGGGTAGGACTTCAACATCTGAATTTGGGGGGGGGGACACAAACATTCAGTCCATTGCAGGTCCCTAGTACTTACATCTTAATAACTGGCCACATCCCCCCTGGGATAGTGTCCTCTGCTCCCCAGGGTGTCTGCTATTCCCTACTCTACCCCAGTTGGCTTATAAAAGCAAGTTACAAATTCAAATTTTAAAAACTGCTGGCCCTTCTACAGTCACATAAAAGTTTACCTCCTCTTTCTAGGAGGTATGAGAATTAATATTTCTTCTACAAATACTCATCAACCAAGATTTTCTAGAACTTCCTTTTTGGTAGCTGCTTTAACGGAAACATAAGTTTATATTTTTCTCCATATATAAAATTATGATGCTTTTTCAAATGACATCCACCCATCCCCTTTCATTCTGATATTTCCCCCTTTGAGAATCACTGTTCTGACTGTCTTATTAAAAACTACCTGCAAGTCATGTCTCCTGCCCCAGCTTTATTTATTCCCAGCTACTTGCTCTGGATTCTTAGGTCCAGCCTGACCCCAGAGTGAGACTTTGAGGCCTGCTGCTACTCCCCATGGTTGCCCTCTGACCTGTGTCCCCAGAACCCCTGCTGGGTTTCAGCTCACCTGAGTCTCTCCACAGGTGAGGCTTCCTAGGGCTAGCCCTCTGAGGGAGGAGAAGGGTCACACACGCTGGATCTAATTTCCACGTCTGGAGAATGCATGACAAATGGTCCTCCAACTAACATTCCCAGTCCCTAGGGTTTGGAAGGGTTTAATTAGAAACATTTTCAATATTTCAAAAATATATGAACTGTTTTATGATGGGACCAAATAAGTCAATCTGAATGTCACATTTCTTTATGCTGGGTTGTGATTATATGAATTCACTGTGGCATTATTGATAATTTGACATTTGTAGGGAGTTTTACGTGGCAGCAAAATGTTTTTGATTAATAAAATGTGGGGAATAAGTTAATAATGTATTACTTAATAAATGCAGTTTGTTAAGTAGAAAAGAATATTTCAAAACTTGGTGGTGCTGGGAAAAAATGCATAAACTAAAACGTATATGATTAAAAAAAATAAGCACTAGAGATGTAATGTACAACATGATGACTATAGCTAACACTGCTGTGTGATATATAGGACAGTTGTTAAGAGAATAAATCCTCGGGTTTCCCTGGTGGCGCAGTGGTTGAGAGTCTGCCTGCCGGTGCAGGGGACACAGGTTCGTGTCCCGGTCTGGGAAGATCCCACTTTCCACGGAGCAGCTGGGCCCGTAAGCCATGGCTTCTGAGACTGCACGTCCGGAGCCTGTGCTCCGCAACAAGAGAGGCCACGACAGTGAGAGGCCTGCTTACTGCAACAAAAACCCAAACAAACAAACAAACAAAACAGAGAATAAATCCTAGGAGTTCTCATCACAAGGAGAAATATTTTTTCTCTTTCTTTTTACTGTATCTATATGAGAATATGGATGCTAGCTGAATCTACTGTGGTTGTCATTTCACAATATGTGTAAATCATGCTGTATACCTTAAACTTATACAGTGATGTACGACAATCATTTCTCAGTAAAGCTGGAAAGAAAACATGGTGGTGAGGGGGATATTGGGCAAAGTAGAAAGAGTAGTGAGTGGTAAGAAGCGTGGGATTCCAGATGATCCTGGATTCCTTCTGGCCTTCGGGGAGCCTAAGCCACACGTTTACATCATGATACATTTTGAATATAGGCCATTCTGGTGTTTTCCCCTATGTTAATTTTTTTCCAAATCCGGCACTCGTTCTTAGAATTTCAAACAGTAAGATTGTACAGAGGAAAAGGTGAAAGTCTCTCTTGTACCACTGTCAAGTTTGGTATGTCTCTCACTTTTCTCTGCATATATATCCACGCTATTTGTAAAAAGTCTTGGCCACAGGCTTCCAAGTATCCACCACTATCGCCTCATCTGCCCTAGCTCTTTCCCGCCAGGACCCCCATAATGCAGCAACTAAAGGGTGAAGATGGGGACTTCCCTGGCAGTCCAGTGGTTATAACTCCACACTCCCAATGCAGGGGGCATGGGTTCAATCCCTGGCTGGGGAAGATCCTGCATGCCGCACAGCCAAAAAAAAAAGAATATGTTAACGTGTGAAGACCAGCCCCAGCGTGCTAGTCCCTGTGTCAGCCTAGTGGTTAAATATTTTGAATATCACCCCTGAATTTCTCATATGTATAGTTTAAGAAAACATAAATGGATTCATGTAATACATATTATTATGTCAGTTGTTTTTAATTTAACAATACATTTGTCTTGGACACCTTTTTTTCATTAACATACCAAGATATATTCTTCGTAAGGGCTGCAGAGTGTTTCATTGTAGGATATATCATAATCTATTTACTTACACCCCAACTGGTGAACATTTAAATTGATTCTAATTTTAATCGTACAAGAAATACTGTAGTCCTGATTACCACATTTTGGGGACTTTAAATTGTGATATGTGCTGCAAAATTGTTTTCAAAGCGCCTGTTTGAAATTGCTCATTTTCCCATCCTTCACCAGTGCCAAAACGCTACTTAATTTTAGCCAATATTATTGTTTAAAAATGTCTCTAATTGTTATGTTACTTTTGGTGAGGTTGAGTGTTTCACATGTTCAATTGATATATTTTTTTATTCTGTGTCTTGCTTAATCTTTTGTTCACTTTTCTATGGGATTGTTTTTCTATTTCTTAGTGACTTAACTAGTCTTTGTATATCAAGGACACAAACAGTTTACTATTTTGTCGCAATTTGTGCAGTCTGTCTCAGCCCTCCCCACCTAGTGTTTGTTTCAAGACTCAGAGAGTGGGTCCTGGTTAAAATGACCCTGCATTCTCATTTTGCGAAAGAGGAGGAAAGAGGTCTTTTTGTAAGTGCAGAGACATCCTCCAAAGTGATCTTTTTCAGAGAATGGGTTAGAGTGTAAGCTCTGCCTAGGGAAGAGGTTCCCCCTCAGTTCCAGCTGATTCTTGACATGTGAGAGTGCGGGCCTTTTGTTGCTAGATTCTCAGATTTTTCAAGAAGAAACCAGCAAACCAGGTTTTTATGTAAAATGCCCTTCGAACAATACGCCTGTCTGTCTATCTATACATCAATACTGTGAAAACTCAACAATACACCTTTGACCTAAAATCACCTCCAGGACCATTAGCAGCCAGCATCCCAGCACTGAGAGGCCTGTCCTCTATACCTCATATGCCCTTTAGGAAAGTGGGATCTGGAACGGGAGCTGACTCCCAAGGTGTGATGCCAGCAGTTGACAGCAGAGGGCACTACTACTATGGGCTCCCTAGAGTGTAAAGTAGACCCTCATTTAGCAGACATGTCCCACTGTTTCCTGACACATCCCTAAGTGTAAGAAGGAGACCAGTTGTGATGGTGTCTATGCTGGTCAGAGAGCTGGTATCTGGCACTGGCCTGAGGAAGAGGTGAGGGGCTACACGGCAAAATGGAAACCACAGATATCGAGAACCCACTCTTCTGTCCATCCAATAGTTCCAGCTCAGCTGCTCAGGGTGAAAGGAATGTCCCCGGGAGTGGCCCACTAGGGCCAGTCTCCTTTGGCTTGTTCCTGTGTCTTGGATGATACCCCTGTTCCCACTTGTGCCACCAAATCTTGTGTGTTGTGGCACAGGTGGCACAGCAGAAGGTGACAGTTTCCCAGTGCTAAGTGATCTAGTGCTCTATAAACTCTTGGTTTCCTCGGGTCTTAGAACAGAACCTGGCACGTAGTAGGCACTCAGTAACTCTTGGCTGTACTGAATGTCAAACTGTGGCCCAGTAAAGGGAGAGTGTGCGGGTTCCACGCACGCGAGGTCTTGGTCAGCTGAGGAAGGAATCTAAATACTTTTGCTTTTGGCGTTACCGAAAAGGTGGTTCTGGGTGCACGTCAAGTTCCCTTGCTCACAGCAGCCCTGCAAAAGATGGCACCCGTTTCCACAGGGGGAAATTGAAGCTGGTGGGAATGACACATGCGTGCACCTGCGCGCGTGCGTGCACACACACACACACGCACGCACAGAGCTACTTTTTGTATACTTCAGGGAAGTGAGTTGAGAAGCAAAAGCTACCAACCCTGACACTTGACTGAACTTGGGAGGACACACCCGTGACTGCCAGGCCCTGGGCTGAGATGTTTTAACTAAGTTGGTTCTCATAATTACCTGCTAGGTAGAGTTTATTTTCCCCATTTTACAGAGAGGGTAAGTGACTTCCCAGGATTACACCGCCTGGGAAGGTGGAACTTAAATGCGTCTTTGACTCCACAGCCTGGATTCTTCTCTGCCCTCCTGCAGGAAGTCCTGGAGGGAAAGGGGTGCCCCAACCAGGAGAGCAGAGGATGAACAAGACTCCCCATCAAGAACTGGTGGCTGACAGTCATCCCTACTTGGGCCTGGCCCCTGTCCACCCTTTTTGTTTTTTTTTACATTTAAAAAATTGTGGTAAAATATACATTCCGTAAACTTTACAATTTTAACCATTTTCAAGTGTACCATTCAATGGCATTGAGTACATTCACATTGTTGTGCAACCAGCACCACCATCTGCTTCTAGAAGCTTCTCATTATCCCTGACTGAAAATCTGTATCCATTAGACAATAATTTCCATTCCCTCCTCCCCCCAGCCCTGTCATCCACCATTCTACTTTCTGTCTCTATGAACCTGACTATACTAGGCACGTTGTGTAAGTGGAATCATATATGTCCTTTTGTGTCTGGCTTATTTCATTTAGCATAACATTTTCAAGGTTGATTCATATTGTAGCATGTGTCAGAATTTCATTCCCTTTTAAGGGCTGAAATATATACGTATGTATATAATATATGCATAACATTTTGTTTATCCATTCATCTGTCAATGGACACTTGGGTTGTTTCCAACTTTTGGCTATCGTGAATAATGCTGTTATGAACGTGGGTGTACAAATACCTGTTTGAGTCTCTGCTTTTAATTCTTTTGTGTATATACCCAGAAGTGGAATTGCTGGATCATATGGTAATTCCATGTTTAATCTTTTGAGGAGCCACTATTCTCTTTTCCACAGTGGCTGTACCGTTTTACATTCTCACAGCAGTGCGTAAGCGTTCCAATTTCTTCACATTCTTGCCAACACTTGTTCCCATGAAATTTTGTTTTGAATACCCCGTGACACAGCTTGGCAGATTGAGGCTGGGGTGGGAGGAAGGCTTAAGGAAAAAAAGAATTCCCAGAAATCTGAGTCTCAGTAAAGCAACAGATGGTTATAGGAAGGGGTCAGAGACTGTTATCCAGAAAGAAAGAGTTCTTTGGTTCTGGGTTTCCCAGCTGGATCCACAAGGCTGGCCAGAAGGTTGGGAGTTGGGGGGAAAATGGTTGCCATCTGAACAGACCTGGGATTTACTCAAAGGACCAGTATGGGTTCGGATCAGAAACCAAGACGGTCCCTTTAGTTTAGGACGGGTGGGGCAGGGCTGGGACCCACTCACTGGGATGCCGGATTTTCCTGACGGATTAAACGTGGCATTCCCTCCTTCCAGCTTCCGTAACAGGCCTAAAAATAGCTCGTCCCAGAAGGGCTCGGGAGAGGCTCCGCCCCTCTTTGGGGTCGCGGGAGCGGGAGGCATCAGAGACCCCGGGCCTCCGGCTGCTGGCGCCAAAGGTTCTCTGTGTCCCCGGTCCCGCAGGTTGGCAGCACTGGGTGGGCGGGAGGCTCTGTCACGCGCCCTCGAGAGCCCGCGCTACTCGGGGCCGAGGAAGCAGCCCAGGCCAGCGCGGCGGCGAGGATTCCGGGAACGGCCTCTGTCCGGGGCGGTGGAGCGAGTCGGGAGGCTGGGCCGGGGCGGAGGAGCGGAGCCGCCGGCTCGCGACCTCTGCCCGCTCCCCAGGCTCCGGGGACCCCCAGGTGAGCCGCGCCGCGTGGGAGAGCTATGCCAGGAATGCAGCCCGGGAGGGGCGCGGGTGGGGAGCGTCGTGCAGTCCGAGACCGGAGCCACGGGCCGCAGAGGGTTCAACAGCAGCGGCTCGGGCGCCCTGCGGGGTCCAGGCGGGGAGCTGCGCCTCGGGACCCGCGGCCTCCAGCCTGGCCGGCTCCGGACCGAGGTACCCGGAGGGGAGCAAGAATGACTGAACCCGCCGGACTGGCCTTCGCTGGGAGGATGGCCTCGGATTTTCAGATTTTCAAAAAAGTAAAATGATTGGGGGCGGGGGTGGAGTTGCTGCTTTGCGTTCTGTAGGAAAAGGGGGATCTTTTAGCGATGAGATGAGTTATTGATAAAAACAAACAGATTAGCATCTCTGGTTCCTCCGCCTTGCACTCCGAGGCAGGAGTGTAGCAGGAGGCAGCCACCGTATTTTCCTTTTGAGGTGGCTGCAGATAAAAGGCCAGGGGAACTTGCTGGGTACGGGACAAGGGCCCGGAAGGCGGGTCAGAGGAGGGGTCTGCGGGACCTGGGCAGGGGTTACCCAGGCCTGTACCTTAAGGCGCAGGGCCTGCCTGCCCCTGCACGGTCTCTTGAAATGTGGTATCTAACAGGACTTTGAAGAGAGGCCTGATGAGTGTGAGGTGCTCCGACTGTGGCCTCCTACACTTCCGTCCACAGACGGGGTGGGTGGTTTCTCTCCTTTGTCACAGCCCCTCACACCTGCCCCTAGAGCTGGGGACTGGCCAGTGAGAACAGCCCCACCTAGAGAAGGCTGGTTCTCCAATCAAGCAGCTGATAAGCGGTCTTCTGTCTGTCTCTGTCAGCACCAACGCTCTGGAGACCTCTCCCTCACGTGGGAATCTTTTTGGATACCATCCAACTTGATAAAATGGTCGCATGAAGTTACATGCTTCAGGTTGGGAACAGAAACCTGAACTCACTTGTGCAGAATACCTGGGTTCTGCCAGGGAGCTGGAATTTGGTCCAAAGGCTTGTTGCTCAACTGACACAGGAGGAGGGAAGGGGACAACTTGGTGGGCTGTTCTGAACCTCCCTGTGGGCCCCTTGCAGGGAGGGCCAGTCCTGTTCAACAGGGTTTACCGCTTGCAGTGCCATCTGTCACTAGGCCTCCTACCTCTTGAGAGGATTTTGTGGGGTCTGATGTCCCAGGCTCTGAAGCTGGAGAAACACTACCAAGAAGCAATGACTACTCCATGGGAAAGAAAACACCAGTATGTTCTAAACTGCTATTCTTTTAGATGTGAAAACTAGTGTTGGTTTTTCACAATTTTGCACCTGGGAAGATAGGTCTTGTCAGTATGTAGTCGTCTCTAAAATACTTTGAAGAGACGTCAGTCAAATCCCTACCTCCCATTTTTATTTTAAAGAAAATCCTTTTGTGGCAAAAACTTAAAATGGGCTTTTGACCAAACCAAGGAGATCATCTCTTAAAAGTATCTCCAAAGTTTCTAGGGAGGAAATGGGAGACCTGGTGTAAGGGACAGCTGTGAGCCTGGTGGAGTGGATCTCTCTCTTGCTACTTTATGGGTAAGAAAGAGTGGAAAGGCGGGCTCCTTTCTTTAGAAAACAGCAGAAACCAAGAGCAAAGCAGAACAAGGTCTGTAACGGTAGTGCTTCAGGAGAGCTCCTGGGTCACTCTTGTCTCCGTTGGGGTCTCTAGCGCTCCCTTGCCTACGGTGTGTGCACGGCCTGTTTGCAAACTGTGCGAGGGTTTCCTTGGCAGCCAGAACACTTAGCACTGATGACACGCCTGAGCTCCTGGGACGGCACCGCTGAAGTTAGCTGGGAGTCAGGGCAGGCTTGTAAATGATCGCCTGGCAGCTGCCTTGGAAGCTTGGCTCCTCCAAGTGCTCCTTGTAGCTTGGCAGCATTCTTGAGGAAGCAGAACAGACAGCAAGGTGGCAGCGGTGGTGGTGTAGTCTATCTGTTAATTTATGTTAAAAAAATCAGCCAGAGTTTTGTTTAAAAAAATCAGCTCTTTGGTCATTTTTGTGGATGTTCTCTTTGACAGATTATAGGTGGGCAGGTTTCAGAAGAATTGTAAAGTTTCCAGGAGTTGTTTCACTGTGGAATGGCTGCCTTGTGAGATAGTGAGCATCCCGTCACTGGGAGTGTGCAAAGCTAGTGGTAGACAGGCTTGTTTTCTTGGCCGTGGGATTGCCCCAGGTAGAAACTGTCTCTTTAATAATGAAGTGAGTTTGGAATGCTAGCGTAAATATTCTTTTGGGTCCCACTAATTCGTGACAATGGTCTAAGATTGGGAAGTTCCTGGGACCCATCAAAACATCTAGAGATGGTTAATAGTTCCAGATTTCCTAATGACGGTGAGTCATTTTATTTATTTATTTATTTATTTATTTAACTGCTTGTGGGATCTTAGTTCCCCAATCAGGGATTGAACCCGCGCCCCCTGCAGTGGAAGCACAGAGTCTTAACCACTGGTCTGCCAGGGAAGTCCCACAGTGAGTCATTTTTGCCTTGTGTTTCTATTCCCAGATGTGGGAAAAGAAGTCTGCTGATAATTCAGTCTGCAGAAAGTACGGCGTGCCTGCCCTCTGGGATGTGTAGTTTCCAGGTAACCAGCAGCATTCTTGTTTGGCTTTGTCTTCTGCCCATCCCAACCAGGACCCAAGCTGTGGAGCTGAGTTGTATTTGGCTAAGTTCTGCCAGGATACAGGGAGACTTTAGGGTCTCCAGCATAGACCCTGTTGTGATTTGCTGTAAACTCTTTCAGTCCTTACAGTTTGGTCAAGAAATCTCAGGTATTGTAATTTACAAAATGGGAAGGGATTTATGTATCATCCTCATCATCATTGGGAGGTAGTTTGGCATAATTAGAAGTTTTGGAGTCAGAACTTGATTTGGATCTTGGCTTCCTTACTTAGTAACTGAAGGACTTGGGGCAGGGCCCTTAGCTTCTCTGAGCATCAGTTTCTACATCTATCAGTTGAGGCAAATCATAGCTACATACAAGGTTGTATGATGGCTAGAAATAGGAATATTAAAGGCTGGCACAGTGCCTGGTGCACGGATACTTAATAAATTATAGCTGCTATCATCCTCATCAACTTCAATTCCCAGAGTTCAGGGTATGTGCCCAGCAGTGGGGTTGCTGGGTCATATGGTAGCTCTATTTTTAGTTTTTTAAGGAACCTCATACTGTTCTCCATAGTGGCTGTATCAATTTACATTCCCACGAACAGTGCAAAAGCGTTCCAAAAGGGAACCCTCCACACCCTCTCCAGCATTTATTGTTTGTAGATTTTTTGATGATGGCCATTCTGACCGGTGTGAGGTGATACCTCATTGTAGTTTTGATTTGCATTTCTCTAATAATTAGTGATGTTGAGCATCTTTTCATGTGCCTCTTGGCCATCTGTATGTCTTCTTTGGTGAAATGCCTATTTGGGTCTTACACTTATTTTTTTTTTTTTTTTTGCGGTACGCGGGCCTCTCACTGTTGTGGCCTCTCCCGTTGCGGAGCACAGGCTCCGGACGCGCAGGCTCAGCGGCCATGGCTCACGGGCCCAGCCGCTCCGCGGCATGTGGGATCTTCCCGGACCGGGGCACGAACCCGCGTCCCCTGCATCGGCAGGCGGACTCTCAACCACTGCGCCACCAGGGAAGCCCTTACACTTATTTTTTAATTGGCTTGTTTGTTTTTTTGATATTGAGCCCCATGAGCTGTGTTTGTATATTTTGGAGATTAATCCTTTGTCCGTTGCTTCATTTGCAAATATTTTCTACTATTCTGAGGGTTGTCTTTTCATCTTGTTTATGATTTCCTTTGCTATTTTAAGTTTTAAGTTTAATTAGGTCCCATTATTTTTTAAGTTTTAAGTTTAATTAGTTCCCATAATTTTCATTACTCTAGGAGATGGGTCAAAAAAGATCTTACTGTGGTTTTTGTCAGAGAGTGTATCCCATTGTTCATTGCAGCACTATTGACAATAGCCAGGACATAGAAACAACCTAAATGTCCAACGATAGATGAATGGATAAAGAAGATGTGGTACATATGTACGATTACAATGGAATATTACTCAGCCATAAAAAGGAATGAAATTGGGTCATTTGTAGAGATGTGGATGGACCTAGAGTCTGTCACACAGAGTGAAGTGAGCCAGAAAGAGAAAAACAAATATCGTATATTAACGCATATATATGGAATCTAGAAAGATGGTACAGATGAACCTATTTGTAGGGCAGGAATAGAGATGTAGATGTAGAGAATGGACACGTGGACACGGTGGGGAAAGGGGAGGGTGAGACGAATTGGGAGATTAGGTTTGACATAAATGCACTACCATGTGTAAAATAGATAGCTAGTGGGAACCTGCTGTATAGCATAGGGAACTCAACTCGGTGCTCTGTGATGACCTAGATGGGTGGGATGGGGGGTGCGTGGGAGGGAGGTCCAAGAGGGAGGGGATATAGGTATACATATAGCTGATTCACTTCATTGTACAGCAGAAACTAACACAACATTGTAAAGCAATTTTACTCCAATTAAAAAAAAATTCCCACAGTTCTGCTCACCATTTGATGTCAGAACCCTAGGACTTCTGAGAATTGGACTCTTGGGGTTCTAGTGACAAAAATGGGTGGTACTTTTGGGATTTAGTAAAAACTCAGGAACTCAGATCCCTGATTCAGAATTCTGTATAACTGGGAGTGGGGCTGCCACCTTGGGTATTTACAGACTGTGCTCAGAGTGTAAACAGGAGGGTTTATGGGCTGCTCAGGAAGCCAGCTAGAGCACTGCTGCCACCTCTTGACAGTCAGTGTGGGACACTTACTCACTGATGAGCCTGTGCCCACCCACGAGGGCTCCTGCCCTCTAAGCTTTCATCAGCGGCCTGGAGGATTAGGCTGTGGACACAGATGGTCAGCACATCAAGCATTTCACTAAGCCTAAATGGCGTTTCTCTCCAAGGAGTACAACTTAAGTGCCCCTAAGTCCATTCTTACTCTTTATCCTATTTCTTGTTGGTCCATAGCCTCAGTTCCCCAAGACCCCGAGAATATAGAATCTTGAAGCAGATACTCTAAGATTTTGACAGTTCCATTCAGGTCAATAGCAATCTGGGCTGCGGGTAATATGCTAAGGGCTGGAATCCAACAGATGTGAATAAGCCATGGTCTCAGCCCCTGTGGAGCTCACAGCTGGGGATGTGGTGGGACAGGGGTGGGGGGCAGAAAGGACACAGAAATGTCCTGTATGGCCTCTCCTTGGGGCTCCCTGTCCTAGCTCCTTCCCTGGCACTTAATGCTCTGGGAGGTAATTCGGTATATTTTTCTGACTTTCTGGAGAACAAAATCTGGAGCCAGACCCCAACACTTAACTAGTCGTGTGATTGTGGGAAAGTCATCTGCCCTCTGTATTCACCTTGAAATCTCTTCATCTGTCCACTGGGTTGTTGTGGGAATCAAATGGGATAATTCATGCAAAGTCTTACAACTGTGTGTGAAGCACACAGTTCCAGAAGTGTTCACGATTTTTATTAACAATGGCAGGGGGGACGTCCCTGGTGGCGCAGTGCATAAGCATCTGCCTGCCAATGCAGGGGACATGGGTTCGAGCCCTGGTCTGGGAAGATCCCCCATGCCGCGGAGCAGCTAAGCTCGTGCGCCACGACTACTGAGCCTGTGCTCTAGAGCCTGCAAGCCACAACTACTGAGCCCGTGCGCACAACTAATGAAGCCCATGCACCTAGAGCCTGTGCTCCGCAACAAGAGAAGCCACCGCAACGAGAAGCCTGTGCACCGCAACGAAGGGTAGACCCCGCTTGCCGCAGCTAGAGAAAGCCTGCATGCAGCAACGAACACCCAACGCAGCCAAAAACAAGCAAACAAACAAACAAAAACAATGGCAGGGACCGTTGCCTGGGTCACCATCCGTCCCAAGGGCCAGTCACGGTGCCTGGCACTTAGTAGGGGCTCAGGAGCCATTTGTTGGTGGGATGGGTGAATGAATGTTGCACAGCCACCCAGCACAGACCAGAGTGTGGTGAGGGCGACCAAAGGAGTGTGCGCTCTGTGCTCTGGGAGCCCGGGGGAGAGGCCAGGGATTCTGCCTATGGGCCTGGGAGGTATTTATGGTGGCATTCATGTCTGAGCAAGGCCTTGAGCATGAGTTCACCTGCACGAGAAGCAGAAGGAAGTGGCGGAGGGCCGTCTATCCCAAGAGGCAGCATGGCATAGTAGCTCAGAGTGCAACTCTGTAACCAGGCTGCATGGGATGGATCCTGCTTCCTGCACCTGGGGCAAGCTTCTTCACTTCTTTGTGGCTTAGATAATAATAGTACCTCCTTGAAGGGTTGTTGTGAAGATTACATGAGTTATTCTTTATAAAGCATTGAAAAACAGTGCCTATGAATAAATAGCCCATAGATATGAAAGTATGGACAGCAAGTAAATGGTAGGTGGGAGATGCAGCTAGAAAGGTAGTTTGGAAGCAGTTCATAGAGGTCTTTGACTATCTTATTTTTTATTGAATTATATTTGACTTACAATATTATATTAGTTTCAGGTATATAAAATAGTGATTCAATATTTTTATACATTACAGAATGATCTCCACAATAAGTCTAGTTACCGTCTGTCACCATACAGAGTTATTACAATATTATTGACTACATTCCTTATGCTGTACATGACATCCCAGTGACTTATTTGATAACTAAAAGTTTGTACCTCTTAATCTCTCTCACCTATTGCACTCATCCCTCTGCCCCCTCCCCTTTGGCACTCATCAGTTTGTTCTCTGTATCTATGAGTCTGTTTCTGTTTTGTTATGTTTGTTCATTTGTTTTGTCTCTTAGATTCCACATGTAAGTGAAGTCGTACAGTATTTGTCTTTCTCTGATTTATTCCACCTAGCATAATACCCTCCATGTCCATCGATGTTGTCGCAAATGGCAAGATTTCATTCCTTTTTATGGCTGAGTAATTATCTATCTATCTATCTATATCTTCTTTATCCATTCATCTGTTGATGGACACTTAGGTTGCTTCCATATTTTGGTTATTGTAAGTAATGCTGCAATGAACATAGGGCTGCATTTATGTTTTTGAATTAGTGCTTTTGTTTTCTTCAGAAAAATACCCAGAAGTGGGATTTCTGGATTGTATGGTAGTTCTATGTGTAATTTTTTGAGGACCCTCCATACTGTTCTCCATAAAGCTGTACTAATTTACAATCCCACCAACAGTGCACGAGGGCTCACTTTTCTCCACATCCTCCAACACTTGTTATTTCTTGTCTTTTTGAGAATAGCCATTCTGACAGGTGTGAGGTGATATCTCCCTGTGGTTTTGATTTGCATTTCCCTGATGATGAGTGATGTTGAGCATCTTTTCATGTTGTGCCACTCCCTTCTGGCCTGCAAAGTTCTGCTGAAAAGTCAGGTCATAGTTTTAGGGGAGTTCCCTGTACACAACTAGTTGCTCTTCTCTTGCTGCATTTAAGATTCTCTCGTTATCTTGAGTTTTTGCCATTTTTAATTATAATGTGTCTTGGTATGGAACTCTTTGGGTTCATCTTGTCTGGGACTCTCTGTGCTTCCTGGACCTGGATGTCTGTTTTCTTTTCCACATTAGGGAACTTTCCAGCTCTTATTTCTCCAGTTAAGTTCTCTTCCCCTTTGTCTCTCTTCTCCTTCTGGGACTCCTATATTGTGAATGTTAGTACACTTGATCTTGTCCAAGAGGTCTCTTAAACGGTCCTCATTTTTTAAAATTATTTTTTCGTTTTCACCTTCGGTGATTTCCACTACTCTGTCTTCCAGTTCATTGATCCATTCCTCTGTATTATCTAATCTACTGTTGATTCCCTTCTCGTGTGTTTTTCTTTCAGTTATTGTATTCTTCAGATCTGTTTGGTTCTCCTTTATATTTTCTGACTCTTTGTTGAACTTCTTACTGTGTTCGTCCATTCTTCTCCTGAGTTTGTGGAGCATCTTTATGACCATGACCTTGAACTCTTTATTGGGTAGATTGCTTATCTCCACTCATTTCTTTTGGAGTTTTGTCTTGTTCCTTCATTTGAAGCATATTTCTCCGTCTCCTCATTTTGTCTAATTCTCTGTGTTTATTTCTATGTATTAGGTAGGTCAGTTTTGTTTCTAGATCTTGGAGAAGTGGCCTCATGTAGGAAACGTCCTGTGCAGCCTAGTACCACACTCCCTTCTGGTCCCCAGAGCTATATGCTCCATGGGTGCCAGCTGTGTGGGCTGAGTGGGCCCTTCTGTGTGGCTGGGCTGGCTGCTGTGAGTGTGCTGGTAGGTGTGGCTGGCCCTGCCTCATGTAGTGATCGGAGTTGAGTCCTGGGGCAGCTGGCTGTGGGGGCCAGAGGGGCCCAGGGCTGGTGCCAGCTCTCCCATATGCAAGCCTTGCTGGCCTTCAAAGCCAGGTGTTCTGGGAACTCATCTTCACAGTGCAGGACCTCTGGGCTGGGGAGCCCTGAGGTGGGGCTTAGACCCCTCCCTCCTTGGGGAGAACCTCTGCAGTTGTAATTATCCTCTTGTTTGTGGGTTGCTCGCCGAGGGGTGTGGGTCTTGACTAATTTGCGTCCCCACTCCTTTTACCCATCTTGTGGTTCCTTCTTTATATCTTTAGTTGGGGAAAACCATTTTTGCTAGTCTCCAGGTCATTCTTATAGATAGCCAGTCTGTACATAGTTGTAATTTTAGTGTGTCTGTGGGAGGAGGTGAGCTAGTGTCTTCCTACTTCACCATGTTGGCCATACTTGCTTGAATATCTACTTAGTGAATTTGGAATTAGCCCACGAGGAGCACAGAACATCACTTCCCATATGGCTGAAGCTCCGTGGTGGCTGCCCCTTGTAAACAGGGCACGCACTTCCCATTTTGCCACAGTCCTTAATGCTCCCTATGCCAACACTCCCTACTGCAATGGTTCTGAAGCAGTTAGTCTGGAGATCTGCATTTCTAACGAGTGTCCAGTTGATGCTGATGCTGCTGGTCTGTGACTACACTTTGAGAACCACTGCCCACGTGTATCTCGGACACTAAGATAGGGAATCAGTTGCCACTTAGCATCAAGCTTGTATTTGGTTTCTCTTACACCTGGCATGTTTCCTACCTTTAATAGTACCTTCGTGGTCCTGGTGGAATTTAGATTTGCGATTTCTGGTATAATCAGTATTGGAAGGCTAAGTCTAAAGGTCCCAAGAGACAGGCCTGTGAGAAGGAGATTTGGGAGTGGCTGAGGCTCGGCCTATAGCAGGCCTATGGTAGCTGAAGCTATGGTTACGTGTGAGCTCATCCCCAGGGAGAGTGTGCAGGGAGAGTTGGGTGATGGATGACCAGCAGCCTGTCACAGGGGCACTGGCACACCCTGCCTTAAAGGAAGGGTGCAAGGATAGTAGGCTCTTCCTTGTCCAAGGAAGAGGCTGGAAGGGGCGTTCGAAGAGGTGGGAGGAGAGCTGAGAGAGTGGCTGGTGGAACATTCTTGGCCTTATTATGAGAGAGGGGACTGTGGGCAGACATCTGAGGCCAGGGCTTAAATATTAAATAGTTAAACAGCGAGTTCTCAGGTGAGCTCCTGGTCTGTGGGAGGACAGGAAGCAGGTGTCCTGTTACCCTGGCCCACAGCCCACCTGGCAACGTGCTGCTGCTCCAGAGCACAGCTTGTTGTGGCAATTGTCTCTGAGGCTCCGGTGACACAGTTAGAGCCTGCAGCTGAGCATGGTGAGTGTCATGTCACCTGCCTCCTTTTAAAAAATAACGTGACATATTAAGAGGAATGTGCTGGTCTTCTCCTCATGGCCGTGATGAGGATGCTCATGGCTGGATGGTTTTGTTTCTGGAGTATGTGTTGGGGAGGAGGATCTGAGAAAGGGAAACATTGGAGCTGAAATGGGAAAGGTGGGTCCGTGGCATCCTGTGGCAGCTTCAAGACCAGGCTAAGGGGTTTGTTTGCACTTGGTACTGGGGCAGCAAGGAGCCATGCTAAGCTGGCGAGGAGGGGGGCTGGGGGGCAGGTGTGTGATTAACGCATCTCGGTGGCCCCAGTGCCTGGCACCGGGCCTGGCCAAGCTAGGCATGTTCTAAAGGAGCGGGGGAGGGGGTGAGTGAATGAATGAATGTGTTCGATGGGTAAGGTTTGATGATCTGATCCAAGCCAAGTTTTAGGACAAATAGCCTCAAGAATCGATGTTGGATGGTTCAAAGTCCACAAGCTTTGGAGCCAGATGCACCTCCAGCTGTACTTCAACTCTGGCCTCCCTACCTGGGGAAGACACTTAACCTTTCCAGACATCCGTTTCCTTGTTTGTAAAGTGAGGATAGTTCTACCTGTTGGTAGGTTTGCATTTAGAGTGTGTGTCTGGCTTGGAGGCTGGCACTCCCTGCACTGCGGCCGGTTTTCCTACCGAGCACCCTCCCCTTGCCTCTCCTCCAGTCCCCAGAGTACCCCAGGGCAGGTGGGGGCAGGCTTGTCACCTCCCACTGCCGCCATTCCCAGATGAAGACAGGCTCAGGGTGCTCAGGGGCCTTTCCTGGAGGCCTTCCCCTCTTTGCAAACTGAGCCTGACTGTTTCTTCAAGGGCTTTCAGCTTCCTGAGGTCAATGACCTTTTTCTTCTCTGACTTTCTGCTGTACTTGAAAGTGTAAATCACATGATCTAAAGAGAACTTGATTGAATAGGGTTACCTGTATTTCCTGTTCAGTCAGATTCTAAGTTCTTTAAGGCCGGAAATTATATATTTTTCTTTAAGAAATTATAAAAGTAATAGATGATGACGCAAAGAACTGAATAGTATAGAGAGGTGGTGAGTGGAAAATAAAAGTCCTCTAACCTCCGTTCCCACTTCCCAGGTATAACCATTGCTAACAGCTTATTTTCCTAGAAATAGTCTATGCTTATTAAAAAATATAGATAATGAACCATATTTAGGAAGAATAAATCAGTCTACTTAATTATGATTATATATGAATAACAAATATGAATCATTCATATATGTGTGTTATATTTATCATTATCATCATTGGTCTATGTAAGACCTGTCTATCTATCCATCTCCTACCCATGCACCATCTATTTTATTTATTTATTTTATTCATTTATTTTTCCCCATTTCACATTCCCATTTCCCTCCTGCCTCATAGGAAACATTCTAATGTGAGATATATATATATTTATGCATATATGTATATATAATGCATATACACATACATATGTGAGATATACATATCTGCTTTATTTTTGCTAATTATTATTAAATGTCATATTAATATATTATTTAAACAGAAATGGATATATATGTATATATATAGTCATTATTCCGTATCAATCAGTACATAAAAACTGCCTTATTCTTATCAATAGCTGCATAGTATTTCATCGTATAGAGATACCATTCATATCCCCACTGTACTTTGTACTTTGCTTTCTTGTAATTTTCTTGTAATTTGCTATTACAAATAATACTACAAAGACAATTTTCGTACAAGCACCTTTGCACACTTGTATGAGTTTATCTGTAGAACAGATTGTAATTCTTAGTACTGGAATGTTCATTTTAAATTCCGGTTGCTATTGTCAAGTTACTCCCCAAAGAGAGCAATTTCTTTGTCTAACAAGAGAGTGGTGAGTAGAATCTGAGTCATTTAACAACAAACTGGAGCTGTTTTCTAAACCATGAGGTTTGAAACAGACCATCGTGGACTGAGCACAATCTCTGTGCAGAGACACGGCTGCTCTCTTGAGCGCCACCCCGTGGCAGGGGCGGACATCATTTCGCTCACATCCCACTAGAGAGAACATAGTCATACTGATCACACCTGACAGCTGGGGAAACTGGGAACTGTAGCGCACCCCTCCATTAAATGTTGCAATTACAGAAGGAGAGCCACTTAATGTCCACCATTAAGTGACTCTGCCTCCCGTGGCAAGTTATTAGACTTCACCCTGAGGTCAATGTAGGGTTGCAGAAAGACCTGCTTATACATTGGACAGCTCCCTCCTGACCAAGCCCTCTGGCAGGCACTCTTACAGTGGACTTGGGCATGGCGGGGGGTTCACTGAGGACCTGCTATGTGCCAGGCATTGGCCTGGGTGTTTCGCCTGCCTCATTGCTAACCGCAAGCCTGAAGAGGAGGCCCTGTGATCCCCAGTACACACGGAGGCTTAAAGGTGTAAAGGATCTTGCTCCAGCCTGAGGATCTGAATCCACATTTGTGTGTCATAAAGCCCACAGCCTTGCTCTGGCTGTGTCAGTGCACAGCACGCACACTACAGGCTCCTGCTGGCCAGCGCGGTACATGGAGCCACACGCACCAGGCCTAACTTCAACCCTCCTCTCATTTTCCAGGCCCTGTCTCAGCTCCTGTGCCTGCTGCCGTGGTCTTGGCGGCACCCTTCCCCAGTGGTCAGCCCAGGGCTCCCCCCGTCCATGCAGTCCCACGCTACCACCGCCCAGGGCCTCAGCGACCCCCTCTTTGCGGCCTACACTCTCCCCACCTTCAAGTTCCAACCTCGCCGTGAGAGAATGGACTGGAGGCGCATTAGTGCCCTGGACGTGGACCGCGTGGCACGGGAGCTGGATGTGGCCACCCTGCAGGAGAACATCGTCAGCGTCACCTTCTGCAACCTGGACCGGGAGGTGTGCGGCCGCTGCGGGCAGCCCGTGGACCCGGCGCTGCTCAAGGTGCTGCGGCTGGCGCAGCTCACCATTGAGTACCTGCTGCACTGCCAGGACTGCCTGAGCACCAGTGTGGCCCAGCTGGAGGCGCGGCTGCAGGCCAGCCTGGGCCAGCAGGAGCGCGGCCAGCAGGAGCTGGGCCGCCAGGCCGACGAGCTCAGGGGCGTGCGGGAGGAGAGCCTCCGGCGGCGCAAGATGATCAGTGCCCTGCAGCAGCTGCTCCTGCAGACGGGCGCCCACAGCTACCATGCGGTGAGCATCTCTGTGGGCGGGGCTGCCGGGAGGGCTGTGGGCCCAGCCACCGGCCACCCGGGCGGCACCACTGCCTGGCCCCTGAGGCTGCTGTGGCTTTTCTCCCTGGGACTGGGAGCAGATTTCAGAGATGCCGCTGGTGGCCAGAGAGCCCCAGGGTGTCTCATCAAGTCTATGGCGTGTGTGTGTGTGTGTGTGTGTGTGTGTGTGTGTGTGTGTGTGTAGATTGTACATGTGTGGCAGGTGTGTGTATGAGTTCATGTCTCGTGTGCATGTGTGAATGTATGCAAGGTGTGTATGTGTGTTTATGGATGGTGTCTGTGATTGGAAGGTACATCTGTGACTGGTATGTGTAGGTATGTATGTAGAGTGTGTGGTGTGTAACATGCTTGCATGTGAAGATATATTTATGGTGTGTGTGTGTGAATGAATGAAGGGTTGTATGTGTGTAAGGGTGTGTGTATTCATGGAGGGCGTGGGTGTGTATATACGAAGGCTGTGTGTGTGTGTAGAGAGTGTGATGTGTAAAGGTGTGTGTAAGAGGTGTGTGACAGGGGACTGGTAGAGCCAGGCCTGTTCTCGAAAAGTGACTCTATTAGTCAGCCAAGTGACAGTTCATTCCCCAGAGTGGCATTTGAGCATTTGCGTTTCTTTCTATGGAAAGAGCGGATCGGGGACAGTTGCCCTTTAGTAGCTTGTCAGGGGGCCCGGCCCTCTGCCAGGCTCTGAGAATGAAGACACAAATCATGCTGGTTCAGGTTTAACAGAAATTCATAGTTTGGGGGTGGGTGGACAGAAGGAATCATTAGGACATGATGTTAGTGGATTGAATGGTAATTGACATAATTAATATAATGTTAATTACGAGAAAAGGGTCAGAACCTTTCCAGCAGTAAAGGACAAAACAGCAGTCTAACCTGGCTTAGGCCAATAAGGAATTTATTGGTTAATTTAACTGAAAGATCCAGGGTTATGGTGGGACTTAGGTGATGGCACCAGAATCTAGTTTCTCTCTCTGCAGCTCTTGGCAGTTCTTTGTCAGTGTGGATTCCATTCTCAGAAACCCTCTGTCCGTGTGGCAGCAAGTTGGGCCACTGCAATGCCAGCATCTCATTTTCGCAGATTCAAAGCTGGCATGGTGGAGGGACTAGTCTGGTGCCTGGTTTGTGAGTGTGCTGCTTGGGGTGGAAAAGGGGAAGCAGGGAAGGGTGGGTTGAGGGGACGGGCTTATAATTTGGAATAAGTTGCCTTGTAACGTATTCCCTGCCCCCCAGCTGATATTCCTTCAAACAACTAGAACTTCATGTGTCACTTTAGAACTCAGGAGTGGGCAGAGTCCGTCAACCCAGACTGTATCCATCTGGATTAGGTTTGGCTGTGGGTGACAGGAAACCTCAAATTATAATTATTTAAACCAGATAGAAGTTTATTTCTCTCTCTCATGAACAAAGTTTAGAGGTAAACAATCCAGGGGTGGCATGTAATCGCGGACCCAGTTCTGGATTTGTTTCTCTCTAGCCTCATTGTGTGACTTCTGCCTCCTGGTCCAAGATGGCTGCCTGAGTTCCACCTCTCAGGTGCACATTCCATTCAGCAGGAGGAGGGAGGGTGAGGAATATCATGGCTCTTTCTTTAATGACACCTCCTAAAAGTGGTTGCATATACCACTTCTGTTTATATGCCATTGGCCAGAATTTAGTCACATGGCCACACCTGGTTGTAAGGGAGGAGGTGAGATATATTCTCATTAGCCTCACGGTCAGCTAAAAATCAAGGTTTCTATTGCTAAGGGAAAAGGGAAAACTGGTACTGGGGGACGATTGGCAATTTCTGTCACATTTGCCTTTGTGTAAAGACAGCAAATAATCTGCCCTCTTACTCTGACTGACTAGCAATGGCAGCCTGCAAGGCCGTGTTGGAAGAATTTTGAAGTTTTACAGTGAAAAAATGATATGCTGGATTGGCATTGTCTGAAATGCTTGAGGAGAGTGAAGTGGAATTTCAGATGCTATATTTACTACCCTTTGCTCCAGTGGTTCTCAACTCTGGGTGAGACTTGGACATTGGTGTTTTTTGATAAAAACCTTTTTATTGTGGAAAATTTCAAACATATACGAAAGTAGAGAGAATAATATAATGAACCTTCATCTTCACACTCTCCAGCCCAACAGTTATCAACTCATGGCCAATGTTGTCGCATTTGTTCCTCTACCCAATTTCCCCCAGCCCTGTATTATTTTGAAGTGTATCAGTCATATGAGTTTATCTGTAAATATTTCACTATGTAGCTCTAAAAGGCAGGGACTCCCATCCCACTTTTAAACATAAACGTAATACCATCATCATGCCCTGAAAAACCAACAAAAATTCCTTAGTATCAGCAAAGGATGATACTAATCATTGTTCCTAGCTCCCCGCGGCACTGGTAGTGTTTTAAAATTCAGAAAAAGAAAATATATATATATATTGGGGGGGGATAAAATATATAGTATATATATTTTGGGTTCAGTCACTGCCTTACTCAGTAAATCAAACTCTTTATATATGAAGCAGCCCAAGGGGCCCAAGGAATGAGAGTTTTGATAGAGGGAGAATCCCTGGCTGACTCAGGTGAGCTAATCCTGCACTTCCCACTACTTCCCTCTGTGTAGTGCCACCTGTGTGACAAGACCTTCATGAACGCCACCTTTCTCCGGGGCCACATCCAGCGCAGACATACGGGCGTGGTGGAAGGTGGTGAGTCCAGGTGGCCCTCCTGGGACCGTGCAAGGGCCTGGGCTTGTGTTCAGTGGGTGAGGGGCATGTATACCACCAAAGCTGCCCTCAGAACCTCATCATCCAGTTGAGGATGGGGGGATCCCACGTGGGGCGGGGAGGGTTTCTGACCACGTGTTTAGAGAAAAAGGGCTGGAAGTCAGACAGGTAGGTTCCAGTCTTAGCTTTGTCCCCTTCTGTTATGTGACCACGGTCAGTGTTTCCTCCTCTGTCCTTCACTGTGAATGGGGCAGTCAGACAGAGTGACTTTGAAGGGCCCTTACCTCCCAGCCTTCTGGAATTTGCTGTTCTCTGGTGCTGACAATGAATAAGCTTAACTGGGCTTAATGAGCAGTCAGACCAATTCTTTGACTTTTTTAATGTCATGAGCTTATTATGACTGAATCACTGTAATTTTACTGTTTCAAATTCTAAAACGAGTAGCAAGGCTGTATGTTTTTCCCATTAAGAGGTTTGCGTACTTTATATCTGTTTTTTGAGGTTCAATAAGAAATAGCTGTTAAAACGTAAAATAAATATAGATATGAAAATATAATGTGATAAAATGTAATATAAATTAAAGATAAAAATCCCATTGAATAAAATATTTTTCCCTTTATTTTAATTTCTTTTTCAAAGAACAGAGTTTTAAAACAGACAATTCACCTAGTTACTATGCATTTATTATATATCTAATTCTTCTTGGTTCTGCATTAGAGGCTGCTAGAGAAAAACAGATTTTCTACTTATTAAATATTTTTTTCTGATAAAGATATATATCTTTGGAGAGGTATTTATACACATATTCATAGTAGCTCAGATGTAGAAGAACCCAAATGTCCATTGACAGATGAATGGATAAGCAATGTGTGGTATATAGATACAAAGAAATACTATTCAGCCTTAAAAAGAAAGGTAATTCTGCAATATGCTACAACAGGGTATTATGCTAAGTGAGCTAAGCCAGTCACAGAAGGACAAATACTATATGATTTTACTTAAATGAGGTACCTAGAATAGTCAAATTCATAGAAACAGAAAGTAGAATGATGGTTGCCAGGGGCTAGAGGAAGGGGGAATGGGGAGTTAGTGTTTAGTGAGACTAGAGTTTCTGTTTTACGAGATGAAAAGCATTCTGAAGATGGATGGTGGTGATGGTTGCACAACATTATGAAGGTATGTAATACCACCGAACTATACATTTAAGAATGGCTAAGGCGGGGGCTTCCCTGGTGGCGCACTGGTTGAGAGTCCGCCTGCCGATGCAGGGGACACGGGTTCGTGCCCCCGTCAGGGAAGATCCCACATGCCGCGGAGCGGCTGGGCCCGTGAGCCATGGCCGCTGAGCCTGCGCGTCCGGAGCCTGTGCTCCGCAACGGGAGAGGCCACAACAGTGAGAGGCCTGCGTACTGGGAAAAAAAAAAAAAAAAAAAAAAAAAAAAGAATGGCTAAGACGGTAAATTTTGTGTTATGTATATTTCATCACAATAAAGAAATTGGAAAAAATATGCCTTTGATCTAGAAAATTTAAATACAGGAAGGTAGAAAAGAGAAAATAAAAACTGTGGACAATATCACCTGCAGTTAATATGTTGGTATGTTCTCAGTCATTATTTTCCTTTATACAAATATAGTCATATAGGATGCAGTTTTGACACTGCTTATTTTCAATTAAGAATATATCACATTTTCCAAAGTCAGTAAATCATCTTTGAAAACATGATTTTTAATGGCTGAATAGTATTTCATCATGTGGCGATCATAATATATTTCACAGTTGAATTATTTCTCAATTTATATGGGCTACTAAAAAATTTTCCTGTTATAAGTCACATGATGATAACATTCTTGTACATAAATCGTTGTGCATATTCCTTGTTATTTCCTTAATGTAAAGTGCTGTAAGGAGAGGAAAAATATGTTCTTAAGGCAACTTTTGCTACATTAATGTTCATTAATTTATAGTCAGGCAGCTGGCTTCTCAGATAACCCAGCCCTCCCATTCCAGACTCACCTCAGATCACTTAATTAACCCAAATTAATTTACACTGCATCTAAAAGTTGCTTGTTTCTAAAAAGTCCCATCTGAGAAAAGCCATATATTTCTTTTCAGAGTAAAGCTTAAAGTTTCAGTAACAGTACCATCTAATAGTCTCTAAATGTACTTTAAAAAGTAACAAATGTTGGGCTTCCCTGGTGGCGCAGTGGTTGAGAATCTGCCTGCTAATGCAGGGAACATGGGTTCGAGCCCTGGTCTGGGAGGATCCCCCATGCTGCGGAGCAACTAGGCCCGTGAGCCACAACTACTGAGCCTGCGCGTCTGGAGCCTGTGCTCCGCAACGAGAGAGGCCACGATAGCGAGAGGCCCGCGCACCGTGATGAAGAGTGGCCCCTGCTTGCCACAACTAGAGAAGGCCCTGGCACACAGCCAAAAATAAATAAATAAATTAAGAAAAGTAACAAATGTTCAAGAACAATTGGTGTCTTTTTCATTAACTCTTAGTTTATCATTATGTGATTTAGTTAGAGTATTCTTCTGTAATTCAAGGTTTCTTCGTAATGCCTGCTGCCTTTTTTCCACTGGAAATTTAAAACTACACATTTCAACTACACTATATTCCTGAAAAGAGTGAACTTAAAACTACAATTATTATCACTCTTTTAAATTCCCCTCTGATTGCTGTCAGGATACATAGACATGTTCTTTGTATTGATAATCAGTGTACACACTATTTGGTATTCTGCTTCTGTTACTCTGCTGATTTTGCATTCACATTACCATGTGTTAGTACTGTCAAAATAGTTATTTTAAATGACAACAATAGTTCACATGGTTTGAGCTGTTCTGCCAGGCACTACGCTAAGCCCTTCGCATTATCACATTTCATCCTCACAATAACTCTCTGGGTTAGGTGCTATTACTATGTCCATTTTCCAGTTTGGAGAAACAGAGGGTCAGGGAGGTTCTGTCATTTGCCCAGAGTCAGTGTACAATGTAAGTGGCAAAGCTGAACTCAGACTGAGGTGTGACGGTATACGTTCCACTGACTTTGACTTACGCCGTCACCCTCTCTTCGAGTGGACCCCACAGGAAAGCAGAAGAAGCAGGAGCAGCCAGTGGAGGAGGTGTTGGAAGAGCTGTGGGCCAAGCTGAAGTGGACCCAAGGGGAGCTGGAAGCGCAGAGGGCAGCGGAGAGGCAGCGGCAGCTTCAGGTGGGCGTGGAGAGGAAACGGCAGGGGGCTTGGTCACGGACTAGCTGAGAGACCCATGATGCACTCGCATCCCACAGGGCCAAAATTCTGGCTGTTGCATAGAGCAGGAGACAGAGCTAGGATGGCATCTTCCTGGATGTGCTAAATGATTTTGGGTAGTTTGGCAAGGAAAATTCAATTACTTGGTCAGACCTGTATGGCCAAAAGAGAGCTGCAGCTTCTTGCATTAGCACCTTCGGAGAGCATTTGAACCTGAATTTTAACTTCTTACAATATAATGTTAGCTTTTTGAGGACAAAGACTGGATAAGCTCCCAAAGGCAGCCCAGAGGAGGTACTCAGTAAGTATTTGTAGAACGAAAATGCATAAATTTGCCTCACTCCTTCCGGCATTTATTCATTCATCACTCCTTCCCTCAGCGTGCATTTACTGAGCACCAACTATGCCAGGCATTGTGAGGAATATAAAGAGAGAAAAGACATGATCCCCATCCTCAAGGGCCTTTACGGTTCAGATAAGACTAATCCCACTCCCTGTCCCAGCAGTGGGGACTGGGGGATGAATGTTCTTTGGGTCTCCATAGTGGCTTGCACGGACAAGGAGCCCTAGCAGTTTCTCGGTAAATATTTGTCATAATGTGGAATTAATGATTCTCTTGTTCTTGCTTTTCTTTGTAGGAAGCAGAGATCACTCGCCAGAGGGAAGCAGAAGCTAAGAAAGAATTTGATGAATGGAAAGAAAAAGAGCGGGCCAAGCTATACGGGGAAATAGACAAGCTCAAAAAATTATTTTGGGATGAATTTAAAAGTGTTGCCAACCAGAACTCTACGCTAGAAGAGGTACCCAACCTAAAAGGCTTCTCAGAGTTCTTTAGTTGAAAACCTGCTTATTCTCAAAATTCATTTCTTTGTTTGTACTAGTTCTCTGTCATCTGCCATTGGGGGTGGGTAATACACTGTGAGGCCAGGTACTAGAGGCCAGTGCCCAGGATTGAATCCCTGCTCCATCACATACTGGCTGTGTGATCTTAGGCTAGTTACCTAACCTTCCTCTGCCTCAGTTTATTTTCTGTAGGATAGGTTTCTGAAAGGGTTAAATTAACACATAGACAGCACTTAACATTATCTGGCATATAGTAAGAGCTCCTGAGACATTATCCTTATTTTCTCAAAGGGCTTTCATCACTGGACAAGAAATGAGGCAAAATGTAAATGAATGCATTTTTCTTCTAACAAGTACTTGCTGAGCCCTGGCTACAGGCGAGGCTGTCTGTTGGGGTCTGTGGGGGTCACACATAATAGCTAACATTTACTGAAACTTTTCTAGCCCCTGTGCAGAGTACTTTACATACACTAACTTTTAATCCTCATAACAACCAAACAACTATAACATTCTAAAGGTAAGTGTGTCATTAGTTTATTAATTTCTTTTTGAAAGTTCTTTTCTTAGGGAATTCCCTGGCAGTCCAGTGGTTAGGGCTCTGCGCTTTCACCGCAGGGATCCCTGGTCAGGGAACGAAGATCCCACGTGCTGCACAGTATGGCCAAAAAGTAAAAAAAAAAAAAAGAAATAAAGTTCTTTTTTTTTTTTTTTTTAAAAAAAAAAGCTATTATCATTCCTCCTTTACAGGCCAAGACACTGAGGTCACATAACTTGCCTAAGGTCACACAGCTGTTAAGAGGTAGCGCTGGGATTTGAACCCAGCTCCTTAAACTTCAAAGCCCCTGCTCTTCTACTGGATATATTATTAAGTTTATTCAAGAAAACCTTATTAAAGTTATCCGTGGACTGTATCTTCCCATATAAACCTGTATAACTAAAACCGTATCAGGGACAGTGTTTGAGGAGAAGTATTTTCAGGATGTATTTAGCTCTTATTGGTCCACTGAACATCAAGGAGAATCTTTTCTTGATTTGAAAATGAATTGTGTAATAGTGTTTCTCATGATGATTGCATGCTCTGCCTAAAGAAACACCTAGACAACTTTTCTAGAAGGGGATTGTTGTAGGATATGCGTGGAGCCTTGGTGGTCTCAATCTGAGATGGAAAGCCAAGGGTGGAGGGCGGTGGGAGTGCAATGAGAGCTCTGCGCGTGTGTGTGTGTGTGTGTGTGTGTGTGTGTGTGTGTGTGTGTGTGTGTGTGTGTGTGTGTGTGTATCGATAGTGACCCAAGTCCTCCCATTCCTAAATGTTCCCCCAGGGTGGACAGGGATAATCTGTGGAGGACAAGATGCTGCCCCACCATGTGGATGTCACACTCCTAACCCCCAGCTCCACACCCATCATCTCTGAGCTCATCTGAAACTCCCTGACTCTCATGCTTCCCCTGACATGGTACTCTTTGACTAGACACGTTAGATACCTAGGTATTGATTTGAATTTGGAGTTGTTGTTCATAAACCGTGTCCTCAAAAATCAAAAGGTTACTTTTGGTTAGGAAATTCTGGGTTGTGGTAAATGAGGACATAATTCTTACTACCATCCATGGTTTCCTTTTAACTTGGATCACACTGTCCTAAACGGGAACATCCTTTTTTTTTTTTTTTTTTTTTGCCTTTCCCCTATAGGATGGCTTCTGTTGTATTTTTGTGTTTGTGTGTCTCCCCCGCCCATCTCCTCTCACCTGACATTTTATTATTTCACTTTTATTAAAGTATAGGAACCAAACTGGATACAAGATTCTCAGTGTAGTTGGATAATTATCTTGTTGATTTATTTTTTAAAAATTCTGGGGGAAGGGGAAACAGATAAGATTCCATTTAGAGTGGTTGTGAAAAACACTGTAAGTCCACTTTACCCCACTTGAAAGGAAAACACCACGAAGGTTTGTGATGCCAAGAAAGCCAGCTCCCTGGTGTGTCATAAGCAGCAGTGTGAAGACAGAAGAGACACCTCAGGGGCCGAAAGTTGTGCATACATCTGATCAAGCATTTGACTCTACAAAAATATTCAAGGGGTTTAGAAATGGTTAACACTTGGACCCAATATTGCTTTAGCAGGAACTGAGAAGAGTTAAAGATTAGCAAGAGTGAGAAGTTAAACTCAGGGACTTAACTGTTCTCTAAAGCTTGAATAGGGCTTTTGAGTTTGTTATAGTAATAGAGATGGAGATAATTGCTTTTGTCACTGCAGTAGTGATATATTTAAAAATATAACCATAGGGGGGTGGAAAGGCACCTTGTCTTTGATCCGCTTTTCCATGCCTTTTCCTTCACACCGTACACTATTAGCTTGGGGAGCACTAGGCGTTGGTGACATGACTCCAAGTTGTGAAAAGCCAGGCCTTCTTGGTGACAGCCAGGATTTTTCTTTGTGGGAAGAGGGCCAGGAGTCCTCAGGGAGTGGTCTGGAGTGCCTGAGACCCTCCTCAAAGCTCCGATAGTCTGATTCTCTTCAGCCTATTCGAGACTGAGGAAGAAATGGGAAAGCCGTCAGGCAAGTTCCGGGTTTGAAGTACAGCAGAATTTCAGCGCGATGGAAATGACACTCTTGAATCCTGTTCTTCCATGGGAATTTGCTTCTCCTGCACAAGGGCTGAGCTCTCAGGAGAACACGAGTGAAGGGGAGTGTGAACTTGTGTGAATGTTTGCAGGCATGCAGATACCTAGTGAGTTCAGGTTGGGGCTTTGTGGTTGGGGTTAGGTGTGCCCTTCTGACACCGCTCCGGGTATAAAAGACAACATCAATGATTAGATGTTCATCTGAATGAAACTGCACCCTGGTCTTTTCAGAAACTGCAGGCACTGCAGTCCCACAAGGTGATGAAGTCCAACCTCGGGTCCCTGCAGGATGAGGATCCCGAGGAACGACTCAGCCAGGCTCAGGAGCTCCGGGGCCTGAAGGAGAAGATGGAGATTCAGGTGAGCCAATGCCCCGTGCCTTCCTTCCCAGAGCCAGGCGAGAACCATGCTGTCTTCCGACAGAGTTTGTCGGTTTTGCTCTGTGGTTTAAGGGAAATTGAAAGACATCAAAGTTCTATATTTTCAGACCTTCTGGCAATTCATGAAAGCATAGAGTAGGGTTCTTAGGATTCTCAGGTGAGGCTGGTGACATAAATGTGTGCAATGTCAGATTTGCCTGGGAGTTTTTTCAAAATACATTCAGCCGTGTATCTTACTGGACACCCTTGCCCTCATTTTGATTCCAACCCAGTTGAAAACAATTCTTAGAAAGTGTGACAGTCTTCTGGCTTTAAAGATATTTGGCATGGGTCTAATGGTGTGATGTTAAATACTTAACAACCGGTTGTCTGGAACTAAAAAAGCTTCGATTTGTAGCATTTGCCATTTTCTGTGGTGTAAATATTCCCACCATGGCTGATTTCATGCTGCTAATGTGAGGTCACTGGATATGGAACTGGGAAGACTTATGCACAATCTGCTGTCATGGGCTGGGAGGGGGTGGCCTGGCCTCCACTGGATGAACCTTACATCAGTCCAGTTACATATGGTCTGTATCACTGATAGTTCCATGGCCAGGAAGGGCACAGTCATTCAATCATGTCCTGCTTCTGCTCTCCAAGACTGTTAAGAAAGAGCTTAACATTTAACTAGCAGAGGTGAAGCGTTTCCACTGCTTGATGTTTCAAGTTTCACATTTAAAAAAGCCGTTCTTTTTCTATGAACTCTTTCACATCCTTTGCCTATTTTTTCTGTTGATATCCTTACCAATTTGTGAGTTTGTGTAACGTATGGAAATTAACCAACCCTTGGTTGCTCTTGTTGTGGCTATTTTCCCCTATTTCCTAGTCATCCTTAAACTTTGTTTATCATGGTCTTGACCATACAAAATTAATAATGTTTATGTGGTCAAAATGATCAGATCCCACTCTGAGATTTAAAAAGAAAATAATCATGGGAATTCCCTGGCTGTACAGTGATTAGGACCCCGTGCTTCCACTGGCAGGGTCCTGGGTTCGATCCCTAGTCAGGCAACTAAGATCCCATAAGCTGCACAGTGTGGCCAAAAAGAGAAAAAGAAAATATTCCTGTGTTTTCTTTTTGTTAGTGTGTTTGCTCATTCATTCATCCATTCATTCATTCATACATGTCACTTTATTGAGGTACGATTCACATGTAAAAAGCTGTGCATATTTAATGTATATAACTCATTGAATCTGGGGGTAAGTGTAGCTGTATTTTGGCTATTGTGAATACTGCTGCAATGAACATGGGAATGTGAGTATTTCTTTGAGATCCTTATTTCAATTCCTTTGAATCAATCAAGAAGTGGGATTGCTGGATTATATGGTAGTTCTGTTTTTAATTTTTTTAATAAGAGGAAAACAAACAAGTTTATTAACATGTATACCTCATGGATACATGGGAGATTCCCCTGGGAAAATGAGTAACTCTCTTGGTTTTTAATTTTTTTGAGGAGCCCCCATACTGTTTTTCCATAATGACTGTACCGAGTTACATTCCCACCAACAGTGTAAAATGTTTCCTTCTTTCCACATCCTTGCCAACACTTGTTATCTTTTGTTACTTTTAAAAATAGTAGCCATTCTGACAGGTATGAGATGATAATCTCATTGTAGTTTGATTTGCATTTTTCTGCTGAATAATGATGTTGAGCACATTTTCATATACCTGTTGACTATTTGTAGGTCTTCTTTGGAGAAATGTCTATTCAAGTCCTTTGTCCATTTTTAATTGGATTGGTTTTTGCTGTTGAGTTATATGAGTTCCTTGTATTTTGGATATTAACTCCTTATGAGATACATGGTTTGCAAATATTTTCTCCCATTTCATAGGTCGTCTTTTCATCAGTTGATGGTTTCCTTTGCTGTAAAGAAACTTTAGTTTGATGTAGTCCCATTTGTTTATTTTTGCTTTTGTTGCCTGTGCTTTTGGTATCACATCCAAAAATCATTGACAAGATCAATGTCCCTGTTTTCTTCTAGGATTTTTAGGGTTTCAGGTCTTACATTTAAGTCTTTAATCCATTTTGAGTTGGCTTTTGTGTATAGTGTAAGATATTGGTCCAATTTCATGCTTTTGCATGTGGATATCCATTTTCCCAACACCATTTACTGAAGAGACTATTCTTTTCCTATTTTGTATTCTGGGTGCCCTTGTTGAAGATTTGTTGACCATACATATGTGGGTTTAATTTTGGATTTCGTACTCTGTTCCATTGGTCTGTGTGTCTGTTTTTATGCCAGTACCATACTGTTTTAATTACTGTAGCTTTGTAATATAATTTGAAATCAGGAAGTGATGCCTCTAGTTTGTCTTCTTGCTCAAGATTGGTTTGGCTATTTGTGGTCTTTTGTGGTTCCACATGAATTTTAGGATTTTTTTTCTATTTCTGTGAAAAATGACATTAAAATATTGATACGGATTGCTTTGAATATGTAAATTGTTTTGGGTAGTATGGGTATTTTAACAATATTCTTCCAATCCATGAGCATGGGATATCTTTTTGTTTATTTGTCTTCTAGAATTTATTTCATTGACATTTTATAGTTTTCACTGTATAGCTCTTTCACCTCCTTGGATAAATTTATTCCTATATTTAATTGATTTTGATGCTATTGTAAATGGGATAGTTTTCTTAATTTCTTTTTTGGATAGTTTGTTTTTAGTGTAGAGAAATACAACTGATTTTTGCAGGCTGATTTTGTATCCTGCAACTTTACTAAATTTGTTTATATTAACAGTTTTTTTTTTTTTTTGGTGGAGTCTTTAGGATTTTCCATTTGTAAGGTCATCGGTCATCTCATCTGCAAACAGATAATTTTACTTCTTCCTTCCCAATTTGGATGCCTTTTATTTTTTTTCTTGTCTCAGTGCTCTGGCTAGGACTTCCAGTACCATGTTGACTAAGAATGGTGAGAGTGAACATTGTTGTCTTGTTTCTGATCTTGGAGGAAAAGTGTTCAGCTTTCACTGTTGAGTATGATGTTACCTCTGGGCTTGTCATATATATGGCCTTTATTATGTTGAGGTATATTCCTTCTATACACACTTTGATGAGAGTTTTTTTTTTTATCATAAAAGGATATTGAATTTTGTCAAATGCTTTTTCTACATCTATTGAAATGATCATATAATTTTATCCTTTATTTTGTTAATGTAGTGTATCACATGTATTGATTTGTGTATGTTGAACCATTCTTGTATTCTGGGGATGAATCCTACCTGATCATGTTGTATGATCCTTTTAATATGCTTGTATTTTGTTGAATATTTTTGCGTCTATGTTCTTTAAGGATATTGGCCTATAATTTTTTTTCTTGTAGTGTCCTTCTCTGGCATTTGACAAGGGTAATACTGGCCCCATAAAATGTGTTTGGAAGTTTCTTCCTCTTCAATTTTTGGGAAGAATTTGCATTAATTCTTTAAACATTTAGTAGAATTCACCAGTGAAGCCATCTAGTTCTGGGATTTTCTTTGTTGGGAGATTTTTGACCACTGATTCAATCTCCCTACTCATTATTGGTCTGTTCAGATTTTCTTTTTTTTTTATGATTCAGTCTTGGTTGATTGTATGTTTCTAGGAAAATGTTGTCTATTTTTTCCAGGTTATCCAATTTATTGGTGTGTAACTGTTTATAGACATCTCTTGTAATCCTTTGCATTTCTGTGATAACAGTTGTAGTGTCTCCTCTTTTATTTCTGATTTTATATGTTTGAGACTTTTCTTTTTTTCTTAATCTAGCCAAGGATTTGTCAATTTTGTTTATCTTTTCAAAAACTAACTCTTACTTTTGTTGATCTTGTCTATTGTTTTTCTATTCTCTATTTCATTTATGTCTGATCTACTCTTTATTACTTCCTGCCTTTTGCTAACTTTGGGTTTAGTTTATTATTCTTTTTCTAGGTCCTTGGGGTATAAAGTTAGGTTATTTATTTGAGATCTTTCCTTTTTCTTAATGTAAAATTTTATGACTGTCAACTTCCCTCATAGAACTGCTTTTGCTGCATCCCAGAAGTTTTGGTATGTTGTGTTTCCATTTTTGTTTGTCACGAGTTATTTTTTTTGTTTCTCTTTTGATTTCTTCTTTGTTCAGGAATGTGTTGTTTAATATGTACACATTTGTAAATTATCCTGTTTCTCTCCTATTATTGATTTCTAGTTTCATAGCATCATGGTTGGAAAAGATTAACTTGTTATGATTTCAAGCTTAAATTGGCAAGACTTGTTTTGTGGGCTAACGTGTGATCTGTCCTGGGGAATGTTCTTTGGGCATTTGAGGAGAATGTGTACTCTGCTACTTGGATGGGATGTTCTATGTATGCCTGTTCAGTACACTTGGTCCACAGTGCTGTTCAAGTCCATTGTTTACTTACTGATTTTCTGTCTAGATGATATATCCATTGTTGAAAGTGGAGTATTGAAATCCCCTCCTATTATTGTATTACTGTCTATTTCTCCCTTCAGTTCTGTTAATATTTGCTTTATATATTTAGGTGCTCCTATGTTGGGTGAGTATATAGTCGTCCCTCAGTATCCATTCATAGGAGATTGGTTCCAGACCCGCTATGGATACCAAAGTTCTCAGATACTCAAGTCCCTTATGTTTTGCACATCCTCCCATATACTCTACATCATCTATAGATTACTTCTAATTACTTATAATACCTAATACAATGTAAATTCTATGTAACTAGTTGTAAATATTGTAATACAATGTAAATGCTATGTAAATAGTTGCCAGCATGAGGCAAATTCAAGCTTTGCTTTTTGGAACTTTCTGGAACTTTTTTCCAAATATCTTCAATCCATGGTTAGTTAAATCCATGGATGTGGGATACACAGATGTGGAACCTATGGATATGGAGGGCTGACTGTATATTTACAGTCGTTATATCCTCCTGATGAATTGATCCCTATATGTAGTGACCTTCTTCGTCTCTAGTAACAGTTTTTGACTTATTTTGTCTGATATAAGTATAGGTATCCTGTTCTCTTTTGTTTACCATTTGCATGAAATGTCTTCTCTCATCCCTTCAGTTTCAGCCTATGTGTGTCCTTAAAGTTAACCTGAGTCTCTTATACGCAGCATATAGTTGGATCTTTTTTTAAAAATCCATTTAGCCACTTTTGATCTTTTGGTTGGAGAATTTAATCCATTTAAATTTAAAGTAATTACTGTTAGGTAAGGATTTTCTATTGCCGTTTTGTTAATGGTTTTCAGACTGTTCTGTAGTTACTTTGTCCCTTTCTTTTTCTCTTGCTGTCTTCATTTGTGCGTTGATGATTTTTTTGTCACGGTATGCTTTGATTCCTTTCTCTTTCTCTTTTGTATATCTGCCACAGGTTTTTTCTTTGTGATTAGTATTAGATTATATAAAACATCTTATAATTACAGCACTCTGTTTTAAGCCCAAAACAACTTAACTTTGATTGCATACAAATAGTCTACACTTTTACTTTTCCTCCTCCACACCTTCCACTGTCCACAAGCTAGCCAGTAGGATCTCAAGCTGGTGTTGAGATCCGTGTGCCAGGACCAAAAACCGAGTCAGCTGTGCTGATTCCCTCCATTCTGGGTGGGGTGAGGCGGAAGTGGGCCTCCTGGGCAGCATCCTTCAAGGCTGGGGCAGTTGGGTGCTCGCTTGCTCTCACTTTCCCCATGCGAGAGATTGTGGGCTGAGTGGGTCTCTCTTGGCACTGAGCTGTGCCGCCTTGGGTGAGGGGTGACACAGGTGAGGTGAAAGCTGTTCTTCTTCCCCTCTTCAGTGTGTCTGTTCTTGGGTTTTTTTTGCTTCACCGAGGTGCTGGGACCTCTCAGCTGGATTCCCAGTCTCCCATAAAGGTCTCATCTGTGGGTGTTTTGAGAGCTGGAACCTCCTGGTCCATCATCTTGCTGACGTCACTCACATGTTTTAAGTTGAAATCTTTGACCACCTAGAATTTATTTTCGTTTAAGATATGAAATAAGCATCCAAGTTCATGTTTTTTTTCAGGCAGTTAACTACTTGTTTGAACACCATTTGTCAATAATCCATCTTCCCCCAGACTAAGATTCCATTTTTTCCCCATCTTCGTCTGGGTTTTCTACTACTCGTGTAGCTTTATAGTATATTTTAATATCTAGAGGGGCCCACTTGATAAGCATTTAATCTTTTCCAGAAAACAGAATGGAAGAAAAAAATGAAGGTATTGCAGGAAGAGCATGCAGCTCAGAAGAGAGAGGTAGGTCTCACTGGACCGTTTTGGGGAGCCTGGTTTCCAACGACCTCCTCTCATCCTTCAGCTCCCCAGTTCACTCCTTGAACTGGTTGGCAGAAAATCATTTTTTGCTGATACTGTTCCTGGCTGCTGACCCCCGTCAATACACAGAGGGGTCGGCCGCCCAGAGAGCAGCTTCCCTGGCAGGGAGCAGGGGCCTCTGGGCCTTCTCTTCTGAATCCAACACATCCTTTCTCTGTGGTTTCCTCTGCAGTGACCCCGTAAGGTGCTCTAAGGTGGGTGGTGCTGTAAAAACTCAGAGAGCTGCCTGGTCATTCTGTGTTTGGGCCCTCCTTTGAAACTCCAACCAGGAGAGACCCCGGTGGCTGTGGACCTCAGTGATAGTTCACGGGCAGCTCAAGTGGAAGGGTTCAGACACTGAGACCAGTGGGCAGAGAGCAGCAGGCCTCAGGGCAGAGAAAACAGCTTCTCTAAAAATGTCCCTGACAAGGAGGCAAGTTGAGGAGGAAGCCGGTTAACAGGAGCCTCAGGTTCTGCTGCGGAAAGCTCAGAAGGTGAAGGTGCTTAGGTCTGAGTCTGGCGCAGGATGGATTCCCCCCGTTCCAGTAATTCCCATCTGATGGGTTTATCTTATTTGAACATTTAAAAATGGGAAATGCATTCAAGTTTGTTCCAAAAGCAGAAGAACTATATTAAGGTACATGGAGTAAAGTCTTACTTCTGCTCCGTTTCCATCTCCCTGTCCCCGACACCCACCCCACAGGTGACCACTTTTATTGCTTTCTTGTATTCTTCTAGAGGTTCTTTATGCAAAAATAAACAGTGTCATTTTCTTTCTGCTCTTACATCAGAGGTTTTATTTAAAAAGAAATAGTGTCATTTTCTCTCTGCTCTTAGACCGCATTTCCTTCACCTTTTGTCTTCACCTAAAAACATCCATTTGATGATTTTCGAATGACCTCAACTTGACTGTCCTTCAGTGGGTGGCACACCGGACAGGGAGCCTTTTGCCCTGACCTTAGGGGCCTGCATTCAATTCTCACTTCTCAGACACCACTTGAAATGTTCTCAAATGGGAAGGAAGTCAGTCTTGTTAGAAAGCCACCTGCCCAGGTCTGGAGACACTCCACCTGCTTCAGGTGAAACCCCGACCAGCGTTTGCCTACAGGTGCAGGCCCTGCAGGCACTGGGCACTCAGAGGTCCCTGCAGACATGTGACTGACCGACCATCCTGTGCCACCAGCTGCAGGAGCAGAACGATAGGCTCCAGGCCTCCCTGTCTCAGGATCAGAGGAAAGCAGCTATCCAGGCCCAGCGCCAGATCACTGCCCTTCGCGCCCAGCTCCAGGAACAAACCAGGCTCATCGCCTCCCAGGAGGAGATGGTAGGTGTGTCCCTCCTCCCAGCCAGGACCTGGAGCCCTAGGCCTCTTCCCTGCGAGGATTTCCTTAGATTCTTCTGGACTTACCGGCACTAGCCTCATTAGTCAGACTCTTTGAGGAGAGAGAAGAGTCCTCAGATTTGAGGGGCAGGAAGTGATGAAGATGCTGAAGACGTGCCTGCTGTCCAGTGTTAGTGGGTTCACGGTACCACCAGAGACCGTGTGAGGGCCAGCACCTGGTTGGTACTTTGCTTATCCCTCTGTGGAAGCCTCACTGCTGCCCTTCAAGGTAGATATTACCTTCTCCCCATCTTCATTTGACAGATGATGAAACAGGCAGGAGACGTCAAGTGCCTCACTCGAGTCCACACAGGGCACGTTATAAATGACAGGGGTGAGATTCAACCCTCGCCAGGCAGGTGGAATGCAAAGCGTGTGCCCCTTTCAGTGTGTCCTCAGACATCATTTCTTAACTAATTCCTTTTTCATAAATTGACTGCCTCTGATGAAGTTGTCAGATAAACTAGTGTGATGAAAAGGCGTCCCTCACTAAGCACCCTCTCCTAGAACTGGCCCCTGTGACTCTTCATCTAATGCAGATCACTCTCCGCCCAGCCTGGGCTCAGCTCCTCCTTCTGAGCCCCAGGTCGGTGGAGATGAGTATCTGTCCCCAGCTGGGCCCTCCTGTGGCGTCAGGTCCTTTGCCATGGGTCTGATACCACCCTCCACACAGCTTCCCTGGGCGGAGCACCCACTGTCACTGTCTAATCCACTGTTCCTGTACCTCTTTCTATTTTTGCCTTTCTGTTCTCCCAGCTATACTTCACCGTCAACATATCTTATTAACCCATGGCCCCGATGCTTTTCTTTTTACTGTTTCTCCCCCAACACACTTAACCCTTCACAGCTGTGGCCGCCTCAGGTCCAGTCTGGAGGTTTCCTCCTTATGTTACCCAGAACTCTTGTTTGCACATGTTTCAGTTAGGAACCCACTGGCTAAACATAGCAGAATAGGTTAACAGGGGTTTATTTTTATTGTAACACCAAAAGAGGTGACAGTTGATGGCCTTGGTTTAGCTGCAAGATTATGCCATTGGAAACCCAGACTCTGTTTCTTTTTTTCTTTGTTTTAATTACCATCTTCAGCATATTGACTTTTGTTCTCATGCTTGACTCTCATAGTTGCAAGATGGCTGCCATAGCCCCAACCGTCACAGTCATATCCAATGGAAGCAGTTGATGAAAAGGCTCTTTCCCAAGACTTCTACTTATATTTTACTGTTCAAAGCTGTGTTATATGGGCAACTATAGTTGCAAGGAGGGTTAGAAAGGGAATAATTAGTTTTACACTTTCTAGGGTAGAGGTAAGCAAAGGAGGAATAGTTAGAAATGGACGTTGGATGGGTCATTCATCAGTAGGTAATGAAAAACAACTCCAGCCTAAGCAGAAGAGGGGATTTGTCATAAGGGTAGACTGGGTGTCTCAGAGAGCTCGAGGCAGGGGTGGAGCCGAGTCTAGGAATGAGCTGGGACCAGAGACATGAGTGTAGTCAGGAGTTTTCCTCTGCTGTGTGTCTCTGTTCCTCTTTCTGTATCCGCTTCGATTTTTTCTTTTACTCTGGTCAGCTTCCACTCCATGTCTGCCCTACATGGCAAAACAAACAAGCAAACAAATAAACAGTGACAACTGAAACTCAAACCAGTTGGCTGTCAAGAGCTCTTGAGTTCACATGTTACCAGTCCAGAATTCTCTGCCCAAACCTGGCTGTGGTGTGGGGGACTCGTTGCCACAGGGGGCTATCCTGTCTGCAACTATGTGGAAGGAGGAAGAGGAAGCACTTCCTGGAAAAGAGGGGTTGAGCAGAGAGTCGGTGACTGTCCACATCATGCCTCCTCCCTCCCACGGGGCACTCAGCTCAGATGCCCACATCGCAGGAGGGGAGCCTCCCTTGCCCTGGCTGATTTCCACCAATTATACCGACAGTACTGCCTGTGTGCCTGCCCCCCTCTGCTTGCATGGGGCTCCTGCCCTTCAAACCACAGTGCCTCTCTGAAGAGGGGCATTCTTGTCTCCTCACCAAGGGAAAGTGGAGCATGGTACCATCTCGGTTGCTGCTGTTCACCCTTGGTGCCATTGAGGGGCTGGGGCAGAGTACTCTGAGCTCCCTCCAGTTCCCAGTGGTTGGCATGGAAACACTGGCCGTCCCTTCTTCACAGAGCTAGGCACAGCCACCGCTCACAGCAGAGTCCCCTGCTGGCTGTAACCTGCTCTCTTCCACATCTTTGCAGATCCAGACCATGTCTCTCAGGAAGGTGGAGGGTAAGTCTGTACGGGGAGGTTTGTAACAATTGTGGCTATCGTCTTGGCCTCTCCTGTCTCTTGTCCCCCACCAGTCAATGTATAGGACGAGGCTCGTGGCAGCAGCTCAGGGGCCTGTAGCGTCAGGCTCTCTGGCTGGGTGGGGGAGGGTGAGAAGACGTCGGTTTCTGGGACAGACAGGGCTCCAGCCCAGGTTTGTGCTGAAGGCGTTCCATGCGGCTGGCAGGGTTTCTTGCCTGGCCTGCTCTTCTCTGTAGGACGGTGGAGACCTGAGGTGGGAGCGGGCAGTGAGGATCTTGGGGGCAGTGATGGATGGGGCAGGCAGGGCTCCTGAACAGGCTCTTTCTAATTCACCGTGCCTGTGATTCAGTTCCATCCAACTTTACCTTGTTTCCAGCGTGTAGCGAGTTGACCCCAAATCTCTGCGAATCTGTGTGAATGTGGCCTGTCTGGAGGGTACGCCCTCCTCCTTTTGGGTACTCCGGCGTGCTGGTGTGCGTGCTTGTGTGTGTCTGACGGACACAGGCGCTGGCGTCTAAAGGGCGCCAGCAACCTACAGGGGGCCCCTCCTGCTTATGAAACCTGGCCCTTCTACTCCATGCCGCCTCCCCTGCCCTATGCCTGTAGCTTCCCTTCTGCCTCTCCTTGCAGACCCACACATCTCCCCCAAATGTCTTGCCTCGAGGCTAGACATTTCTTTCCCAGCCTCGCAACCAGTTCAGAGAGGCACTATTCCTATGGCCTTGATCTCCTGGGTGCTGGGGCTGGGGTGTGAGCCATTCATAGGAGCTGTGTGCCATGGACTTCAAGTCCATTGTCCCCAGGATTTAACGTGGGGCGGGTATTATTGTTCTCACTTTCTGGATGAGGAGCCTGAGGCTTAGAGAAGTTCAAGGACTTACCGTGTCGTGTGCAGCTAGTGGGGGGGGGCAGGGCTGGAACGTGGACTCTGACCTTTCTGCCTCCGGGGTCCATGGTTGTGACCGCTGCTCCATCCTGTCTCTCTCTGCTAGAGCACCGACTCGAGGGCTTGCTGTGTCTGGCCAGCACTCACATGCTGTCCCGTGCTTTCCTCTAAGGCGGGGATGGGGTCCAAGGCATTGGAGACACTAACTACTCCTGCTCTCCTCAGGGATCTGCAAGGGCCCGAAGGCTGTGGACACAGAGAAGGACTCTTCTGAGGAAGGTGAGGCTCCCTTTTCTTCCCTGGGGGCGGCCCTCTTCATTGTTTAGCTTGTCCCTACTTAACTGTGTCTGGCTACCTGAGGCTGGGGCACGGGAACTGGGGACGTGAAATAAATATTTCTTAAGCACTTTGTGCTTGCCAGGCACATTACACACGGGTACTAACGTGCAGCCTGCTGGTTCACCCAGGCTCAGGGAGGGTCAGTGACTTTCCCAGAGTCACAGAGCCGGCAGGTGGTGGAGTCAGGATTTGGCGCGGTGTCTGCTGCATAGCCTGTCCCTGGTGCCTGCCCCACTGCTTGCCTGGTACTACCCAGAGCGGTGGATGGAGCCTCCCTGCGTTGGCTTCAAATGACCTTTGCGGTTTTCTTCTGCATGGCGAGCATGCTGCAGACAGATCCCACGGGACCTAACTGATGTGCAGGGATCCTCCTCGGCGCCCTCTGCAGAGCCCTGGGTACCTGCTGCTTTATTCACTCCCTCTGCCGAGCTCTCAACCAGATGTTTCCAGGGAATGCAAAGGAGGAGAAGTGAAAAAAATAGACTCTCCTGAGAGGGTCAGGAAGAAGGAGCTCCCAGGAAAGGTCAGAGAGCTCACAGCCAACCTGCGGACCAGGCCTGCCTGCCCAGCCAGGCTGTGATGTGACAGTCCCAGAGCGACCCAACAGGTGCACCCAGGAAAGGGTTTTATTGGTGTCACCAAAGAGTTCATCGTGGGCTGTTTTATTTTGTTTTTTAATGTAATAGTTTACTTTTGAGACAGTAATCTATGCTATTGACCAAAAACAAAAAACAAAAAAAAAAAAAAAAAGGGAGAAGGAAAGAAAAGCAAAAGGGTGCACAGTGAGAAGTAGGTCTTCCTCCTGCCGGACCATCCAGTCTCCGCCCAGAGATTCCATTGTTAATGGTTTGTCACGCATCTTTCCAGAGATACTTGGTGCAAACACAGGCACATAGGTGTATGCATTCTTTTCCTTTTTCCTAAACGGGAGCACAGTGTACATATTTTTCTGTGGTTATGGCTTAACAGCGTATCTGGGAAGTCATTTCCAATCCCTTTATATAGAGCTGCTGCATTAATTTTTCAGGACTTCACAGTATTCCATTGGATGGTTGAACCTAAATTTACCTAATCAGTCCTCTGCTACCTCCCTCCCCACCCAGTGCGTTTAACCTTGGGATATAGTAGCAAAAATTAGTTACATGTAACCTTGAGTAACACAAGGTCCATGGTGGGGATGAACCAAATCCTCCAATGGGGACCTAGAGTTTGAGGAGAAGGAGGCTGAGAAGTGCGAGTTAGGGAGACGTCTCCCCACCCCCTCCATGCCCCATCCTGTTGCAGGCGGGACCCAGACCTTTGTCAGGCTGTGCTGTGCCTCTTCACTTGCTCGTCCCAGAGCAGCAGAGCAGCATCCCTTGGGAACTTACTAGAAACGTAAAGTTTTCAAATTCTCGGCCCCATGCCACACAGACTGAATGAGAACTTCTGGGGCAGGGCCCAGCCATCTCTGTCTGCACCCGCCCTCCAGGGCATCCTGGGGCTTGCTCTAGTTAGAGGACCACTGCGGGGCCCACGGCTCTCTGCAACTGGCTGCACACTAAGAAGCTCCCAGGCTGCTTGCAGCTCTCTGGAGGACCATGCCAGTCCCCTACTACCTAAATCACAACACGCGGTGAGGGGCGTCCCAGGCATCAGTAGTACTTAAACCTCCACAGGTGATTTCAACATGCAGCCAAAACTGGGGCTCATGCCCTGTGCAAACTTTATGGAAGAGCGTCAACCCTGAGGGGCAGTGGGGGGCTTGTTAAAACACAGATTGCTGGGATCTACCTCCAGAATTTTTTTTTTTTGGCGGTACACGGGCCTCTCACTGTTGTGGCCTCTCCTGTTGCGGAGCACAGGCTCCGGACGCGCAGGCTCAGCGGCCATGGCTCACGGGCCCAGCCGCTCCGCGGCATGTGGGATCTTCCCAGACCGGGGCATGAACCTGCGTCCCCTGCATCGGCAGGCACACTCAACCACTGCACCACCAGGGAAGCCCCTAGCTCCAGAATTTTTGATGCAGTAGGTTGGACTGGGATGTGAGAATCTGCGTTTCTAATAAGTGACAGGTGGTGCCGATGCCGTGGCTCACGCTTTGAGAACCGCTGCTCTAGAACAGCTGGTTCTCAGGCATGGTTGTTGTTAGGTCTGGGGAGTTTCACAAATAGATCTTAAGGCCTGGGGCCCACCCTCCGAGATTCTGATATAATTAGCTTGGGATGGAGCCCAGGTGATTCCGATAGGCAGCCAGGGTTAAGGCCATCGCCTTGACTGTGAGCTCCTGGAGGGTTTTCTTTAGTGTCCTCAGCACTGGCCTGTTCAAGCTCCATATTACTTGTCAGTAAACATCTACTGAGTGAATCAAAAGGCTGGTCCATCTGTAACCACAGTGGCCCCCGGCATTGGACCTGAAGAGCACTTCTGGGAGGCCTTCCCTGACTCACCCGGGATGGCCCCTTTGTAGCAGTTATCACATTTTATTGTAATTGCTTATCTTGTTACCCGCTGGGTCGGTATTTCTCAAGGGGCAGTCTGTGGCTCACCTCCATCAGAATCATCTGGGCAAGTTAAAATGCAGATTGCAGGGCCCTTCCCCAGACCTATGGCATCAGACTCTCTGGAGGATGGGTCAGAGGATGTACACTTTAAACCCAGGCAATTCTGATGTATATAATTGGAGGGAGAGCGCCCGATTTAGACAGTGAACAAGGGGAGCAGGGAGCTGTCTGTCCACCGTATGTATATGTATACATACCTCGTGCATGTAAGCAGATCATTATGTTGTACGTCTTAAACTTATACAGTGCTGTATGTCAATTACATCTCAATAAGGCGGGGGTGGGGGCGGGGGGCGTGAAGACCAGAACCCAGGGAACAGACTGCTGTCAGGACTCAGCTGTGAGTCAAAAGCCTGAAATCTCTCAGTTAACCTGGGACAGGGCTGACCCAGATCTTGGAGGTCCAGACCGGCAGGGGATGAGGATCCTGAAGGTGGGTAGGGGGTCTGCAGCAGTGGTTCCCAGGAGGAGAAGGACCCGGGGATGGACGCTCAGAGGGGATCGGTGGCCCTGGGTGCACAGGCTGGAGACCAGGATCCCTGGCTCTGTGCGGTGTGGCTTTGGGAGTAGAGGTTTCGGGCACCCAGGCTGACCTTGGTGGTTGTCTCGTGCTGCAGAGCTGGAGGACTCCCGCAGTGGACGGCAGAAGGTGCTGGCTGCTCTCAGTCGAAACCCCACCTTGCTGAAGCAGTTCAGGCCAGTCCTGGAGGACACCCTGGAGGAGAAGCTGGAGAGCATGGGGATAAAGCGAGTGAGTTCCAGGGCCCCTGTGGCAGGGCCGGTACCTGCCGTTTAGACACAGGGCATTCTTGAACCGACAGAGGGTCGATTGTTCTTTATGTTGTAAGCTGATTCATCTTATTTGTTCCAGTGGGGCACCTTTGGTATCCAGGAATATAAACCTGCACAGCTGACACTGTGGTCTCTTCTCTGTTTCCTCCAATGGCTTCCTGAGAGGTCACCCTGTGTCCTGACTTCTCCTTGCTCTCCACTCATTGGCTACTTTCTTCTGCGTCTCTATTTTGTTGTTGTTGTTCACGTATTCAACAAATATTTATTGAGCACCTTTGTGCTAAGTAGTGTACTAGATGCTGAGAATACAGTGATGAATTAGACAGAACTGATAATTTTTTTCATCGAGTTTACAAATGGTAGGGAACTCAGGTATTAAACAATGATTGTCCAGACATTTAATAACTTACCATTGTGAGAAATACTCTGCAAGAGAGGTATTGGATGCTATAGAATGAATAATAAGGGGATGTGCCTTAGCTTGAAGGTCCAAGTGTGACGGTGGACGATATGTGGATATTACTTTGACAGATTACTCCTCTCCAACTGGATAGAGTCTCAGTGGAACTATCAAACAAGATGTTCCATCTTCTCCTGCACAAAGGGACTATATGTGCCCCAAAGGGCTGTGTCTCTGTTTCTGACAGAGGGAATTTAATTGGCTCAGTGTGGCCTTTGGAGGGGCCCCTTGGGTGAAGTGTCCCTCATCGGTGGCACACGTGGCCATGCCCACTCAGCAGGTGGCTGTGGGTGGAGCAGGCTCTGAACACTCTGGTACAAATTAGCATTTGAACACCATTGTCCCTACATGCCTGTGTTCAACCAGAGAATGCATATTATCATGAAAGGCATTATTTTTGGCTGCGTTGAGTCTTCATTGCTGTATGCGGGCTTTCTCTAGCTGCGGTGCACGGGCTTCTCATTGTGGTGGCTTCTCTTGTTGCGGAGCATGGGCTCTAGGCACACAGGATTCAGTAGTTGTGGCACGTGGGCTCAGTAGTTGTGGCTCACGGGCTCAGCAGTTGTGGCTCATGGGCTCTAGAGCGCAGGCTCAGTAGCTGCTGTGCATGAGCTTATTAGTGCTCCGCGGCATGTGGGACCTTCTCAGACCAGGGCTCAAACCCGTGTCCCCTGCATTGGCAGGTGGATTCTCAACCACTGCGCCACCGGGGAAGCCCAGTGACATCTTTTATTAAAAAACACACCTTGTTATCAAAGAAGCTGAGCATCGCATCGTTGAGAATTCCAAAAAAAAAAAAAAAAAAAACAACAGACACCTAGGTTTAATGTAGCAAGGATGCCCCCTAATCACTGACTGTTTTCAACTACTGCTCAATCTAACTCTGGCCTTACGTTCAGACTTGATTAAACCATTTCTTTCTAATCTTAAATGATTTCTCATGGGCTCTAGGTGGATGTCAAAAACCCAAGCAAGTTCCAGTAGGTTTTGGAAGGGTGCCTGGCTTTGTTTTTTTGCAGTTGATGTTTTCAAATCTTGTTAGCCACGGAGGACAATGTGTCCAGCATAACGATAGTGCCTGGGGGTACAAAAAGGAGCGAGCCATGGTCTCCCCACTGTAGGATTCGGTCGGGTGGTGGAGAGGCATGTCCCACCTAAGCCTGTATGCTCGATGTCGATGGACTGGTGCGTAGCCCCTTTGTACCATCCTGCTGTGTGTGCTTTGCTGGGGCCCCCAGGTCCTAGCCCACCTTGCTTTCAGCAGCCTGCTCGCCCTGCTCTAATGCTCAGCTCCTCTCCCAGAAGCACCGGCACTGATCCCAGTGACTCCCAGGCCAGCAGCAGCTTTGAGAGGCTTAGGGAAGGAGAAGGGGAGCCCATCTCCAGAGGGAACCTCTGTGGTCTTCCAGGATGCAAAGGGAATCCCTGCTCACACCCTCCGACACCTGGAGTCCCTCCTGCGAGCCCAGCGGGAGCAGAAGGCGGGGAGGTTTTCTGAATTTCTGAGTCTGAGGGAGAAGCTCATCAAGGAAGCCAGCAGCAGAGTGAAGGAGGAGAGACAGTGGAACAGGGCTCCGGTGTCCCAACCAGACGGCGAGGCTCCAGGTGAGCTGGCGAGTGGGCTCGCTCGGGGCTGTGACCTGCGAGGGTGCAGGCTTGTTTGCGTATAAGGGGGTGCGTAATCCCCCCCGTCCACATCCAGGGCTTTGCTCTGAAGGGCCAGACGACAGGGTCCTCCCAGGTGTCTGAGTCCAAAAGTCTTCTGCTGGAAAAACAGAGTCTGTGGATGGGGTGGGGTGGGCACCAGAGTCCCTCGGGGAAGCACAGGAGAGCCAGGACCAGAGCTGTGCTCAGCCCTGAGCTGGCCCTGCTCCGATGCACTGCCCACTTCAGCAGCTTAGCTCTGCACTGTTTTACTTCCTTGGATCACAAGTTGAGCTTTGCCGCAACAGAGAGCAGCCCATTCTGTTTGTGGCTCTATAAACCAGGCCTGTCAGCACAGAGGCTGCAGGTGGAGGCAAGGATCCGTCAAATGAATACTCGGCTCTGGGGCAGCGGTTGGGCCAGTTTGGCAGGCGGACAAGTCCTCAGAACTCAGATGTCTCCTGGACCGGGTCTAGCCGCTGCTTTGTCCCTGGAATTTGTGATATGGAAAGGCCCTGTGGGTCCTGTGGAGGACTGAAGTATGTGGGCGAGGACCCTCCGCGCTCTGTCCTCAGGGCACGCAGGGAGCGAGGGAACTGTGTTCTTTGGCTCAGGAGCCCCCATCTCTAGATTCAGATCCACAGGCCGGGTGATGCCCTAGCTCCTTTCGGTCATGGACGTGTGCAGCCAGAGGAACGTCGCTTCTGCTGTCTCCTTGTGTCCAGGCAGGCCCCAACCTGAGCTCTGTATGCAAAGGAAGTTTCCAGAGTGTGGTCCACCCATCGCTGGGGGCTATGAGGGTTGATTTTAGTTGGTACGTGAATCAATAATTTCAAGATTTAATCTTTATTTTTCTTCATGTACATTGGAAAAATATTACTAACATAGCAATCCTGAGAGCTCATGGAAATTATTACTTGCATAAGTATGAAGTGGGTACTTTATGTTTAAAAGTGGTGTCATTTTATATAAAAATGTTAAATAGAGAACAGGACAGTTGCTTTGTGCGGTGAAAATTGTGTCGATGATCTGGGTAACTCTGTTGTATTTGGTTTAAACTTCTGGCCTTAAAAGCTCTAAGGAAAGGATAGTTTTGAGTCTTGTACAGAAATCTCAGAGTGAAGGGTGTTTGTCCTGGCTGTTAACCTGCCTTTCACATAACCCTTTGCCTCAAATGCTCATTCATTCCTAATTTGTTTAATTGAGTGCAGTATTTACTGAGGTTGGCCTGGGCTGGGGCCTGCTCCCTTAGCTGGAAACCAGCCAGGACTAGGTGATGTGACAGGGCCAAGCACAGGCTGGGGCAGCTCGGAGAGGGGACGGGCCCCGAAGGAGGGTGAATGGAAGCCCCCTCTGAGTCCTGGTTTTCAAAAGAAGAGAAAGTGTTCTTGCTCTTCCAGGTGCTCCCCTCCCCTCCAGTGCTTGGTCCCAGAGCCTGCAGTGGGAACCTCCCCTGGCCCCCACCTTCTGTCTCCGCTTCCCTGGCCTTGGGTCCTGCCTTCTTCAGGGCCCATCACTGACCTGTGAGATGAACCCTGTTCTCTCGGCATGTCGTAGGCCTCCTTCCAGCTCTGCACCCACGTGTTCTCTTTCTAGGCCCCACGAGTGCGGTACGGAAGCTCACCTCCTGTCTCTGCTCAGAGTATGCCTCTTTTGTTTGGGGGCAGAGCTGTGGGGTGCAGGCAAGGCAGTGGCAAGAGCCCTAGATTTGGGATGACTGGCGACCTGGGTTGGCATCTGCCTCTGACTTCCGTGGAATCGTGGGTCTTGAGTGTTCCCGAATCCCTGGAAGCCTGCCTTGGGCTAAATGGATGTTGGATGTGAAGTGCTTAGCTTGGTCTGTGCATAGTAACTGTAGCTGTTGTTATTTTCCCTCAGCAAGTTCACCCTCCTTTCAGTTTACTCTTTCCTGGAAACCCCACTTCTGTGTAAATGCATTCTCCGAGAGCTGTGCACTTTGAACCGTCTTTTCGAACTTCGAACTACAGTAAGAAATGCATTTTATGCTGTGGCTCAGTCCACACGTGTACGAGTTTGATGAAACAGTACTTACTCGGACTCCCTGTGATGCGCTTTCTCTCCTCTTCTCTTCCCATAAAAAAACTGCCAATCCTGCATTACTGCCCGCCCCTTGTGATTCGCGAACTGGAGGGGCTGTATCTAATTGCCTGCCTTAAGCACTCCTGCACAAGCTGAGTTCTGGGAGGCGGGTGTGTGGATCTCGATGGCCCAGGTGGTCCACCGGCGCCCTCTCGTGGCAGCAGAGCCTTCCTGCAGGGCTGCCTGCACTCCAGCCGCAGCCACTTGAGTTGGGTAGAGAGGGGAGTAGGTGGCCTTGGCGAGGCCAGCTTCTACGATTGTGTTGGGGGGGGCTGCAGACATGTTGGACCCTCTTCAGACCTGCTGCCTCCCGCGGGTCTCCCGAAACGATGCCATGACCCTGGAACACCAGCTGCTCTCTTGGTCTCTGATGAAACCTGGCCCCAGGTCTGGCCAGCAGCAGGACACCTGGGGTGGGGGAAGTTATTAAATCCGCTGTGATTATGATGGTGCTCTGCACAGAGTGACTTGCCCAGTTCCCGTGTGTGGAACCTCTTTCTGCTTCTCTCGGGCTCGAGGGCCCAGATGGGTATGCTCTGAAACTCACTCTTACCTGTGTTTCTAGTCAAAAGCCAGCAGAGCACACCGGTCACCAAAGAGGCCCAGACAAAGGCCAGGACCCTGCACGTGGCACAGTCATCCAAGCTGGCAGAGTCCCCCGTGTCACCTCTTCAGATCCGCGGCAGCCATGGCCTGGGCCTGGCTCAGGGGCCCACCCCTACTCCTGGCTCCAGAGCGCCTGGCCCCTCCAGCACCCCGCCTTCCCTGGGGCCCGGGCTGAGGTGAGCCAGGCTCTGCGCTCTCCCTGGGTCTGTGGTGTGGCTCCCGCCCTGTCCTGGGCCCCCCACAGCCTTCTGCAGACAGGGGAGGGGAAGAGGCAGAAGTGAACAGGAAGGGCCTCAGGTGCGGTCCAGCCCTAGCTCCCATGAAGAGACCGGGGTCCTTTGCTCCCAGCCAGGACACACCCAGCCTCCCCTTACTCGCCTGTCCCGAAGCCTCGGTTGCCACGCTGGAGGGGCTGGGTCTTCATCTGCTCACGGAGGAGCTGGTGTGGCTGCCACCCTCCAGGTGACTCCTGGCTGGCGTCTGGGCCCAGGGAGGGAGCAGGGCTGGCTCTGGGCAAACCAAACAAGCTTGCAAGTGGTGGAGTGTGGCGTTGAACGTCCTCCTTCCGGCCCACACGTCCGTCGCCCGTTTCTTCTTTTCCTCAGCAGTACGCCCCCGTTCAGTTCTGAAGAGGCCTCGGAGGCAGATGCCAGCTCTCACGTGTCCCTCCAGCCCCCGAGACTTCCTTCGAGGAGGGGGCCCCGGCCGCAGGATGACTCGGACTGGTCTGACACCGAGACCTCGGAGGGGAGCGCCCAGATGCCTGGCAAGAGCTCAGGTGCGCTGGCTTCCTCAGGAGAGGAAGGTTTTCTTATAAAAATGTTAAGAGGCTTGTAACTTCTGGCTTCAGTTGCATTTTCTAGCCAAAGATGAAAGAATATGGAACTTTTGTCTTTCCAAAGTCAGTAAGTGGAAGCGCTGGGGTGTAAGCCCAGCTGTATCTGCCAAGTCCAGTGTCCATGGATCCTGCAGTACTTCATCTTGTCCACAGTGTGTTCCAAGCCTGCCAATCCGTCGACCACCAGAACCAGATCTCTGGAGAAGTACTGACGACCTGCCAGGCGAGATGATAGGGTGTAAACATCTAGGAACCGGGAATCCGGAGTCCTCGGACACGCGTCAGCCTCTGTCACTTGCTCCCTGCGTGTGCTTGTGTGAAGGGTTTCGGTTCCTTTGTTGTAAAATGAGGTTTCCGGACAAGATGGGTCATGAGGGGCGAGGTACACGTTAGGCCCTTAACAAACAGTTTTTGCATGAATCAATGAGCCGAGGGCTGTCGTAGCTCCGGACCTCTGTTCAGGCCCCAGATGTTTGAGTCCTGGAAGTCCGTGGCTAGGTCCCTGCTTCTTGGCCGGTGCTGAGGTCTGGACACCCACCTTGCTCTCCCACGTCACCAGAGTCCGTTGATAACGTAGTCCCTGCTTAGCCCCCTTCTTGCGTGGAGTTCACAGAAAGTGTGTCTGGCCCACAGCCCTCCTTTGCGAATTTATATTGATGATATTTCTTCGTTTCTCTGTGAAGGTGTTGGAGGAGGAACTGCATGTTAGTCTTGCAGTTCATGTACCAACTGAGCAGGGATTCCTCCCGGCCTCCCGTTGAGAGGGAAGGGCAGCTTCCTAAGCCTGTGTACCCAGCCGTGTCCTTAAGTGCACTGTACACTTACAGGATGTTCCAAGCACACGCTGGCCTGGGCCTCTCTCTCTTTGCCCCTCTTTTACTGTTTTTGCCCTTCCTTCTTCCTCTTGACCCTTTTCCTTGCTCCCTTTATCCACACCAGAGCCTGGATGTGACCCATAAGGATGATGCATTCGGACTACAGGCTTTTTCCCCGGTTGCCTTCCAGGAACTTTGGTGCGGTCGATGGTCAGAAATCATGAGAAGCAGCTGGAGGCTTCGACCAAGAAGCCTGCTGGAGAGGTCAGTCTGTTCTGCAAGCCCAATGCCGGGCCACAGAGGGCTGCTGTGCCAGGAGGGAAGCCCCAGGTAGGCTGTAGGACCTTGGAGGCTGCCCTGCAATTCCCTACAGAGCCAGCTCTGAGTTTGGGGGACTGAGGGAGGGTCCAGCGAGCGTCAGCCTGGGCCCTGGTGTGACACTGCGGGTGACGTCACTGTCCCCTCTGCCCTTGCACAGGTAGAGGGATGGCCACTTTCCAGTGCTTGTTGTTTCATTATACGAACAACCGCTCAGTGGGTTGTGTCTCCGGGCCGCACACACTCCCAATTCCTGCCTCTGATAGAGCCTGGACCCAGCTCTGTGTCTGGCTTCCTGCAGTAGCTGCTCTCTTCCGGCTCCGCCTCACCCCACAGCCGACCCCTCCCCCTTCCTTCATGCCCCGAAGACCCCAGCGCAAGGCTGTGTGCAGAGCAGATTGCTTCACAGGGTGGAGTGTTGGAGTAGCATCACACAGCACGTCAGATAGGCCACAACCCACAATGGGGATATTTAGACTAAATATTCAAGGCCGTTTCTCATCACTAAGAATGTCTCGATGGCCTTGCCTCTCTCAGGCTCCAGCTGCCATCAGATTTAGAACTCAGATGCTCAGCCTTCCAGACCGTTCCCGTCAGGACGTCCTCTTCGCTGCCCGCCCCCCGTCAGGGAACAACTTCCATATTCCTGTTGCTGTCTTAGGCAGAAACATTTCGAGCTCTTATTACTTTACACTCCTTTCTCAATCAAGAAGACGCATCCTGGGATGCCATTGCCCTAAAATTCAGAAAGAGTGGGCCATCACTTTTTGGTTCTCCCTAGCATACTCCCCCAACCCCAAATACCTACCTTGTACTACATGACATGTTTGGTTTATTATGCAGCCCATGTGTGTTTGCGAGTAATGAGTCTAAAGGATTTAAAAAGTATTCATCCCTTTTCCCATGTTGTGAAAGAACACCGACAGCCCTAAGCAGGTTGAGGCACCGCTCAGAGCCTGCTTGCCGCCCCCGGGGCCTGCTGGTTTCTGATTGGTTGGCCTTACATTCCAGGCAAATGACCTGGGCACTGACCGTGGCTCTGGTTCCAGGACAGCCTGGGACCATGGCCCATTCTGGGCTCTTCTGTTGGCCCCAGCCCAGACCCTTTCCAGGACGAAAGATTCCTGGCACTTCGAGTTCCCCTCACGCTCCTATGGTCAGAATGTTTCCCAGCCCCTAGACAAGAAGTCTGTGGCGGGTGGGGTGGGTGTGTTAGCCCCTGATGCGTCAGCTCAGGAATTTGGAGAAGTTGAGGCTCTAGGCTTCCAGATCCATCACTGTGGGCAGTTAAAAAATCTGGACAAAGTTTAAATTACAACAAGAGCAACCTGCTCTGCTACAGGCCTCTCCAAGGAGCTTGCCTTGGTGTGGCCAGTGGAATTTCAGGGGTGTTTGCGTTGCTGTGACCCCAGGTCTCTGAAGCAGGTTCTCAGGGAAATGAGAAGGCAGGAGGAGAAGCATCCCCCTCCTGCTTTCTTCCAAATCCGCATTTTGTCCCCATGTCCGTCCTGCACATCCATCCTCCCTTGTCAGATGCATTTTCTTCTCCCCCTCCCCTCCCTGCAGCTTTCTGAAGATGAGAGTGACTTGGAGATCTCTTCCTTGGAAGATCTCCCCCAGGACGTGATCCAGAGAGAGAAACCAAAGCCCTTGTCTCGCTCGAAGCTCCCAGAGAAGATTGGTGCCAGCTCCTGGAGCCCTGGTCAGCCCAGGGCCCCTGGCTGGTGATCCTGTCCCAGAGCCTGGCGGCCAGAGGACCAGCCTCGTCGCCCAGCTGGGTGGGGCTGGCTCACGGTCCCCCCCAACAGATGGGGCTGCTGGGCCTCTTGTCGTCACCAGTAACCGAGAGGTCTTCTCCCCTGGAGAGAAGCAGAGCAGAATATGGATATGATCTCTCCCGCCCCCTGTGAGGGGCCCTGGCAGTGCCCCTGGGTCCCAGGGCTTGAGAAAGGGTTGTAACAGGACCTCAGAGCAGCATCCTTCCTCCACCTCCACGTTCACTCCAGACTGAAAGGAAACCCCTGGTCTCCAGTCCGGAGTGTTTTGTAAACCTGCAGAAACGCTGTAGAGATGGGTCTTGTATGGGGTCCTTTTGGGGACTTATGCCTGAGCCAGTCATTCACTGATTGACCCAAAGCCATTTACTGAGGTCCTCCAGCCTCTCACTGCTGAGTTGGGGTAGAGGCAGAGATGGGGGGTGAAAAGTACAGGGTCATAATCTGTTGACAGAGATTAGGATGCTATGGGAGTGCAGACAGAGCCTCCCAGTGCAGCCTGGGGTGACCTTGGAGAGCTTCCCAGAGCTGATGTCTGGCAGGGCCTGCTCGTGGGTGGGAGGGAAGGAGGGCCTCATATCCCCAAAGAACCACAAATTAAATTTTTGATATTATTTCTAAAATTAGGTTATGTATGTAACTACTGTATTTTTTTTAATTTGAAAAGCATTAATTTATTATATGTAAACCTTTAAATACAGTACAATGTTTCTCACTCTCTGGTATTTCTTCATGTTTTTGGCACTTTAGCAGGGGCTGGGTGGGGGCTGGAGCCATCTGTACCCCAACTGTGTCAGTTTAGGGCCTTTGGGGTGCAGTTGCCAAGATGGAGATAGGATTGCAGTCGGTTTGCTGGGGAGTCACAGCGGCGGAGGAAGCCGGATCGGGCAGGGAAAGCGCTCACGTGCAATGCAGGTCTGACCCCTGTGGGAGAAGGGAGAGCGGGAAGCAGGAGTGGGGAGGGGGGAGCCCCAGACCACCTTGCGGCTGACATCTCCACCAACCCTGTGGGAGTTCCAGAGCAGGCACTGCCCACCAGGGAGTCCCCACTGGGCAGGAGTGGCCAGGACCTCATGCCCCCAGCCAGCTTGGCCATTGGCTGGGGTGCCCCGGCGAGTGAGACCTAGTTGAACAGCCACTGTTTTCCCTAAAGGGAAACCCAGCCGTGCACCCCCAGCCGTGCACCTCCAGGCCTCACGAGTAGAGGGAATAGCGTGATGAACCCACGTCCCCAACACCCAACTTCAGCCGTTGTCCACTCAGCTCGTGGCCAGTCTTGCCTCACCTATCTCTCCCCACTACCTTGGGCCTGTCCCTCTCCCCAGCCCTCCATCCAGGCTTCTTTTGACCTCTGCGTGGTCCTGATACCTGGGTTAAGCCCTGAAGTTCTAGCAGGAGGAACCAGGGGAAGTGAGGAGGAAAGGCACTGCAGAGGGCAAAGGGGATCTGGGGCAAAGGAGGCTTGGGGGTATCATGGTGCCAGGCTGTTCAGTGAGGCCAGAGGCTAGCTTATGAAGGGCCTTACGTGGGACTCGGGTCAACCCACCCCTTAGCTCCTGGGGAGTAAGTTCCCTTTGTGGATCTCATACCTTTTTTTTTTTTAAATTTTTTTGCGGTGCGCAGGCCTCTCTCTGTTGTGGCCTCTCCCGTTGCGGAGCACAGGCTCCAGATGCACAGGCTCAGCGGCCATGGCTCACGGGCCCAGCCGCTCCATGGCATGTGGGATCTTCCCGGACTGGGGCACGAACCCGTGTACCCTGCATCGGCAGGCGGACTCTCAACCACTGCGCCACCAGGGAAGCCCTGGATCTCATACCTTTGAACGGCTGAGAAGGTGTACAACCAGGATCTCAGTGGCAAGTGAGGAGGGGAAGGGACAGTGAGTGGGGAGTGGTGGGGGCAGTTCATCCCTCTCTCAGAGTTCTGCTGACAAAGTTATGCTTTCTTATTCACAGGCTTTGGGCAAGGAAGGTGTAAAAAGGTGCTTGTGGGGTCCCTCGCCACATGCTGGTTTCCCGTAGCACTGAGGGCACTACCGTTGCCGGTCCCCCACATCGCAATGCGCTCTGGGACCTCTGCTTTTCGGCCTCAGGGTTGTCTCTGGTGGGAGGTTGCACAGGCTACTTGCAGGTACAGCCTGCAAATGCTGGAGAGCTGTCTCTACCAGGGCAGCCCACACCCAAGGTGGAGTGGGAGTTGGTGAGTAATCGCTCCAGCCTTCCCATGCTTTGGTGGGACAGTTCTGAGGTTAATTCTGCAGTTTCTCAAAGTCCCCAGGGGGAGTGAATCCCAGTCTCCTGCAACAGTTACAATTTATTAACACACCCTTTATTGGCCTTTCTCCCTCTGGTTTCATTTTTCTCACCCTCTCGCTTCCGCTTCTTGGGAGCACCTCTGAAATAAATAAAACGTGTACCCAAGTCCTTGCCTCAGCTTCCGCTTTCAGGGGGACCCAAGTGAAATAGATGTGAATACCCATGTGCTTTGCATGTGCTTACACATGCTAGTGATAATCACTGTACAGAATGACTCTGTTTCTGAATGTACATTATTAAGTTCTATGTCCCCAAATGTGTTTCTCTATCTACTCTGGAGACTCACATATTAGTTTCGCATTTCTATGCTGTTTACCCCTCCCTACTTTCAAATACATTAAAATTTTGGGGGGGCAAGATTTATAAGAACTTTGGAACTATGTGTATTAGTCAGGGTTCTCCAGAGAAACAGAAGCAATAGGATATAGATATAGGTTCAGATATAGATACAGATATATGAAGAGGAAATTTATGACAGGAATTGGTTCATGCAGTTATAAAGGCCGAGAAGTCCCATGATCTGGCGTCTGCAGGCTGGAGAACCAGGAAAGCTTCTCAGTCCTGGAGTGTGAAGGTCTGAGAACCAGGAATTACAAGTCTCAAGGGCAGGAGAAGATGGACGTCCCAGCTCAAGAAGAGAGAGCTAAATCGTCCTTTATCCTTCCTCTGCCTTTTCATTCTATTTGGGCTCTCAATGGACTGGATGATGCCCAGCCAGGCTGGTGAGGGTGGATTTTCTTTGCTCAGTCTACTGATTCAAATGCTAATCTCTTCCGGAAGCACCCTGAGAGACACCCCAAAATAAAGTTTTCCCAGCTATCTGGGCATCCCTTAGCCTAGTCAAGTTGACCCTGACATAAAATTAACCATCACAATATGTAACATAGTAAATTATTTAAAAATTATCCAAGCAGTAAGATTGATGTAGAAAAATTAGAAAACACAGATAATCAAAAAGAAAAATAAATTTGAATAACCCCCAAATCCAGAGTCAACTACTAGGTATGCATGCACTGATTAAAAACATACATATGTCTCCTTCCTAGAGTTCAACTATATTTATTCTTCTCTAACTTGATTTTCCTTCTTGAAAATAGATTGTAAATGTCCTTACATCAATACGCATGTATCAACATAATTATATTTAATGGCCACATAGTATCACAAGGTAAAGATTACAAAAATTTATTTAGCCAAGCATTCCTACTTTGGGCCTTTGATAAATCATGGAATAATAAACAAATGTGTATATACATCTTTGTGAGCTTAATAAAGATTTCCTGAGGATAAGGACTTAGAAGTGAGGTTGCTGGACCAACATCGTAATGAAAGCCAGCACTATATGCCAGGCACTGGTCCAAGTTTCTTACGAATATTCACTGACTGAGGGCTTGCCTGGCGGTCCAGTGGTTAAGACTCTGAGCTTCCACTGTAGGGGGCACGGTTTCCATCCCTGGTCGGGGAACTAAGATCCTGCATGCCGTGTGGTGCGGCCACACACACACACGCAAAATTCACTGATTGAACCTGACAGTAACTCTTTGAGGAGGTGCTGCTACAGTCATTTTAGGACTAGGACGTGAGACACAGAGCAGTTAAACTTGCTTTGAGTCCTGTCTCCAGTAAATGGTATGACTGGGATCTGACCTGGCCAGCTGGCTCTGGAGCCCCGGCTCCTCACCATGTATTTTTTTCATATATATGTTTTCTTTTCTATTTCTCTTCTCTTCTTTTTGTTTTTAATTAATTAATTCATTTATTTTTGGCTGCATTGGGTCTTCGTTGCTGAGCGTGGGCTTTCTCTAGCTGCGGCGAGTGGGGGCTACTCTTTGTTGCGGAGCACGGACTCTAGGCACGAGGGCTTCAGTAGTTGTGGCCCATGGGCTCAGTAGTTGTGGCTTGTGGGCTCTAGAGCGCAGGCTCAGTAGTTGTGGCACACGGCCTTAGTTGCTCCACGGCATGTGGATCTTCCCGGACCAGGGCTCGAACCCGTGTCCCCTGCATTGGCAGGCGGATTCTTAACCACTGCGCCACCGGGAAAGTCCCTCACCATGTATTTAGCGGGATTTTCATTACATAAACACTCTGCAGAGAACCTGAGCCACTGAGTCTAGTGTTTGGGGTGCTCCTTTTCTCATTCCTTTGCCACCAGGGGGTATCATTCACCTCTAAATGTTTGGACAGTGTGCTAGATGAAAAATGAAATCTCACCTTTTAAAAAATTTACATTTTTTAGTTTTCTTCTAAGACAGGATTTCTTTTTTCATTTACCTATCAATTATTTCTATTTCTTCTTTTATAAATTGCCCGATTATATTCTTAGTGCTTTTTTTTGGTCAGTTGATGTAATTAACTTTTCCTTGTTGTTTTTTTCTTTATCTTTAAAAAAAATTTATCTATTTGTTTGTTTGTTTTGGCTGTGCTGGGTCTTTGTTGTGGCACATGGGACCTTTTTAGTTGTGGCATGCAGGCTTCTTAGTTGTGGCATATGAACTCTTAGTTGTGGCATGCATGTGGGATCTAGTTCCCCAACCAGGGATCAAACCCAGGGCCCCTACATTGGGAGCGTGGAGTCTTACCCACTGGACTACCAGGGAATTCCCTCTTTATCTTTTTATTATGGAAAATTTCAAGCATATATAAAAATAGAGAGAATGTATAATGGCCTTGATGTCCTCATGGCTCAGCTTTAACAATTATCAACACGTGAAGACTCTTATTTCCTGCAAACCTCTTGCCAACCTCCTCTTGAATAATCATACTATTATATCTACAGATATTTCCATACGTATCTCTAAAGTATACTTCTTTTTCCAAATAACCACTTTACCACCACCACTAAAACAAAACTCAGTAATATCTTCTAAACGTCATCCAGTCTGTTGTGTTCACATGTCCTCTCTTATCCTATACATGTTTATGTCTCTTTTACTCCATAGATTTCATTTCCACTTTCCCCTTCCTCCCTTCTCTCCCTCCCTCCTTTTCTCCCTCACAATCCTTATTATTTTTTTTGTTGCTAAAGAAATTTGGTTATTTGCCTTGGAGAATTCCCCTGGTCTCGATTTTGCTGACTGCATTACTGTGATGGTGTTTAATGCATTCCTCTTTCCCCTGAACTATCTGTAAATTGTAGTTAGATCTAAATACTTGAGCGGGTTCCACTTTTTTCATTTTTAGTTTCTTTTTTGACAAAACACTTCGTAGGTGGCACTGTGCACTTCCAGCAACAGGAACATAACATCTGGTTCCCTCTTTTTATGTTGTTGATGATGGCATTGATGATATATTGAGGATCATTACCTAAATCCATCTATTGATGAGGGATTTCCAAAATTATGATAGTCTATCATTCCTTTGGCATTTACTAGCTGGGACGCTTCTGTAAGGAGAAATTCCCCAAATAGAACTGTCTGGTTGCCTTAAGATACAGTTTATATAGGTAAGGAAGCTAAGGGTTTGATTCTTACCCCTTTCAAAATAATGAGATGGTTTCCTTCTGTACTCCATGGGAACCATATGAACTCATACATTTAAATATATTTGATCTGTTGAAATTGATTGTGATTGTTGTCCTTATTGATGTTGAACTCATCGTCTTTGGTCAATGGGTGCTTCTTGCTGTTGGTTCCTGGGTCCTTTTGAATGACCTTAGCAGTCTGATAGCTTCCTTGCTATCTGTTATGAAAGAAGATCATAGCATACATTTCCTGCCTCAGACCTGAAATTAGTAATTTCTCTGGGGAAATCCTGGTTTCTTTTAGAGGAAGATGATATTTACAGACACAACCTGGGTGCTGTGGGGTCCTGGCTACCACTGGTATTGTCATTACTTCTAAGTGCTTTCAGTGGACAGAGACAGGAAATACAGGTAAGAAAATGTATTATAAGTTCCTACTGATATTTCCCATTCAAATTCAGGACTACAGGATTTTTACTTTATTTCATTGATTTAATATCTATTTGTATCTCTTTTTTTCCACTCCAAGAGTCTTGGCTCTGAACAGCACCATCTCAGTCTTAGAATAGCAGTACCAACTTTATTGTCCACAATATGAATATTAAAGACAGTTTAAAATTTATTACTGTTATATTTTGGAGTTTTGGGGTCCTGCGGGTGTATCCCACTAGGGATGCCCAGTCAAATTACTATGTTTTAAAATCACTTCCAATAGTTTCTCTCTGTGGTTATGCTACTGAATGGCTGTATAATTTGGTTTGCTTCTTCGTTTTACTTTTGATTTTTAGAGTTAGCATTTTTATTACTTAATTTGCTTCATATTGCTTTTATATATACATATTGCTAATATATAAAATGTAAATATATTAAAATTATATATATTATTATATAAATAAGACTTTATATATATTGAAAATATTAATCCATTGTCATACTGCTATTTTTTGTCTTTTAATTCTGTTTATAGGTTCCTTTCCACAGAGAGATTTTTAAGTTTTTATATGTCTAACTGACGTTTTCCTTTATAACGTCTGCCTTTAGTGGTTGTCAGCATCAGAAAGGCTTTTTTCATGCCAATATTCATACATTTTCATCTATATTTTCTTTTACTTCTATTAAAAAATTTAAAATGTGAATACTTAATCTATCTGGACTTTGTGGGGGGAGGGTGTTAGCTGTGAGTTAGGGATGGTACTTATTTTTTTCCAAACAGCCAGTAGTCTCACCATCATTATTTGACAATTTATCCTTTCTTCACTTTTGAAAATATCCCCTTTATCAGATGTAAATTATTGTATGTGCTTGGATCTGTTTCTGGACTTTTTATTTATTCCATTAATCTGACGGTTCTGGCACTGGAATCGCACTGCTCTTCATCATTAAAATTTATCATCCAGCAGGATGCAAATACCCTAATTATTTTTATCTCTCAGAATTTTATTATTGGTTATATTTCAAAGTTGAAACTATATCAGATTCTTATGAAGGCATCCAGATCTCCATCTATGAATAAACAAATAAATCTGGATAGCTGTCACGTGCACCTTCATGAGCACTAATTACAACTCTTATTTGAAGTTGGGTCTAGTCAAAGCTCTAACTTGCGGGCTTCCCTGGTGGCGCAGTTGTTGAGAGTCTGCCTGTCGATGCAGGGGACACGGGTTCGTGCCCCGGTCCGGGAAGCTCCCACGTGCCGCGGAGCGGCTGGGCCCTGTGAGCCGTGGCCGCTGAGCCTGCGCGTCCGGAAAAAAAGCAGCTCTAACTTGGTCCTTAATTGGGTGTCTTTTGAATACTTCTAAGTAGAGTGTCCCGTTTCTCACAAATCCTCCTGCATCTCACAATTCTTCCTGGATTCCCATCAGGCTGGTTCTTTGTAGGGTGGGAACGTAATCCCTGGTAGTGTGGGGTGGCAGTGTGCTGTAGGCTCAGTTAACAAAATGTTCGTCAGGTGATTCGAGGTTAACAGCTTTTATTTTGCCGATAAGAACATAACAGAAAGAAAGTATGCAACAGTTAACACACTAGCACCTTTATTTTATAAAAGATTTTTAATACCAGATGAATAAGATTGAGTTAATCTTAGACTAGAAGACCTAACTTCCCAAGAATTGGCCCCTCACAATGACACGCACCCCTCGTTTTCTTCATTCACTTCAAAACGAGGTGGACGAATGAAGACCTGATTATGGACCAGCTCTGGTCCCTAGCCTGGCCCTCGGGAACTGCAGTTTGTATCTGTGGACCATATATTACATGATTGCATGATTCAATAGGAAAAAAGAAAATGTAATGAGTTGTATCTTCCGAGATAACTTCAGTAATGAGCTTAACTTATGCATGTAAGGATGATAATGATTGGAAGTTTATAATAGGTTGGTGGCTACAACCTGAAAAAGGTTTTTACCACCTAAAAATCCGAACCCACAATTTAGGAAGTAGAAGATACTTTGATCTCATGGCTGGAATCTGATAGTGTTGTGAAACTGAGATACACATGAGACCATTTTCAATTTTGGAAAATCTAAAGTGAAATGACATTATAATAAGTTGATTTACACACTGTTATCAATTCTGAGTTTATAGGGAATTGAAGTAAAGCAAACTCTAAAGTCAACAAAACCTCAGCAGTGGTTCTACACTTTTTTCTCTTCCTTGTGTGTGTCCCCTGCCAGTTTCTGAGGGGAGCTACTGAGATCCTCCAAGTCTTCTCTAAGAGGAACGGATGTGGAAAGAATCATTCATACCTGCATGGCCTATTCTCTGTCTGTTCTCATGCCTGTCTCATTTACATACCCATCTCCCTGGAGGTAATGGTGCAGGTTCCATGCTAGAGTAATAGACAGAAGAAGACAGAGCTGCCAGGCACTAACATTTGCTAAGTTCTTTAGGGAGGAGGACATGTCGCTGATCCTTGTATCACCTGTTTCTACAGAGAGCAGACACTCCCCATCTGATAAGCCTAACTGGGCCAATTCTAAGTCAGTTATTGTGCCAGGAGTGTCTTCATAGCGTATGAAGACACACCTGATGACAAGACAAGAGAGAAGAACCAACATAAGCAAGGAAAGAGACATATTTCCAAGGGATAGAGAGGACTCAGGATAAAGGTCTGAGGGGGGTGAACGGAGGACCTGAACCAGGATGAGGTAATGAGCTGAATTGTTGCTGCAATAGCTGGTCAGTGTTAGGCTCTTGTAGAAATGGAGATGTGTTCCATGCTCAACAGAGCCCATCAGCATCATAGATCAAATAAATGGATGGTCTGAAGGAGTAGAGAGCTGCCCTCAGCTCACTGATTCCATGATTTGACCACAGTCAGAGATCTTACAGAGGAGAACTTGGGCCCAATAGCTGATCACTAAGGGTCCATTGAGCCCCAAGATTCTAGAGCCTTTTCTTTGCCTTGGTTCAGCACAATAGTTATTCAGAGAAAGTGCTTTGAATTCCTGACCGGGAGCGGTATGTTGACTTAGAAGCTGCTACTGCTTGTTTTGTTTTGTGCAGGATCAGCCCGCGGGTGCCTACTGCACAGTGGCACTGTGGGCCAGAGTGGATGGCTCATGAGGACTTTTCAGTGACATGGGGACCTTTCCGCAAGAGTTAACCAGGGCTCTTCCAGCCTGCACCACCACTCAGGACAGGTGGGCAGGACTTGGCAAATTGTCTTATTCAGCCAGGCAACTCTCCTATCATTAAAAGAACAAAAATCAAGAACCTTTGAAGGTAGGTATAGAACAGGGACTTGTCCTGCTTTCCTGCTTACCCTTGTGTTGCCAAGGCCTAGCAGAGAGTCTTGCACCAAAAAGGCAATCAACAAATACCGATGGGTTTCCACAACCTGTGTTCTCAAGGAGACTCACTGTCAGGAAGTTTCCCCATCCTGGAAGTATCCAATACACAGGGCAATCTGACACGGAAATGTCCTTATGACCTTTTTGCTTCCTCAGTTGCTGTACTGTCTCTCATTTTGTGTATAGATACATCTAATTGATTTGCTTATACCTGCTGCATCCCAGGCCTCATTCCTTCAATTTGTTAGATATACCCAGTCATAACTGAATCTCAGCCTCGGCTGACATGCCTTTGAGTTGCCCTTGAACTGTCTGTCCTCTACTCTTCAATATTCCAGCACATATGCATACCACTATCACCACCACCATCTCCACCATCACCACCACCTCCGCCATCACAGCCACGACCACCACCACCACCACCGCCACCACCATCGCCATTGCCATCGCCATCGCCAACGCCACCACCACCACTGCCACTGCCATCACCACCACCACCACCACCATCACCACCACCATCTCCACCATCACCATCACCACCACCTCCTCCATCATCACGACCACCACCACCATCACCACCACCACCACCACCACCACCACCATCACTGCCACCTCTTCAACCATCACCACCACCGCCGCTATCATCACCACCACTATCATCACCACCTCCACAACCACCACCATTGTATATTTATCCATGTAACTCTGGGGATTGTCACTCATTTGTGAACACATCTTCTATTGTAGACAGAGTGGAAAGAGCCTGAAGAAGGGAGCTAGGAGCACTGATTCAAATCCTGACAGCCACAGACCTGTTTTGTGACCTTGGGAAAGTCACGTAACATTTTGTTTTCTCACCTGTGAAGTGAGAAGTTTGGCAGAGCCGATCTTCTAGACTTACAGTATTGTATAATCCCGTGAATGCCTTAGGCTTTAGAAATTCACTTTTACCTTTAAAAAGGTTAGTCAATTTACTAATTATAACCTGAAAGTCCTTTTGATATTTAAAAAATCCTCTTGCTTTCTCTTTGTTCTTTGAAAATTTAGAGCTGCCTCATTTCATAATGCCTGAAGCCTATATTTATAATCAGCATCTGTTTCATGGTTCTGAGCCGTTTTTCATGTAATTGTCTTTTTTTTCTTTTTTTTTGGCTTTGGAATTAGTTCTTTTGTGGTTAATGTATAGCAGAAACAAAATGACTTTTAAAAAAGCCCTTTGGGAAATATGGGGTTCACAGCTGTATTACTAGGGGCACACAGCACTGAGAGAGAACTAGGTCTCAGAAGGGAAAGCAGCCCCATTCTGGGGAGAGAGAGAAAGGAGCAGCCGAGGCCAGAGGCTGGTGGTGTGCCTGAAATTTGCAGTGGTGTAGACAGTAGTTTGAGGGTGGCCTGGAATAAGCCAGAAAATGGTAGTCTGGACTCCAGAGGGGAAGGGAAGGCTATGTCCAGTGAGACCGGCAGGGGGCGACAGACCACAGAGCACCGGTAGGGTGAGAGCTGAGGGTGGGTCAGGCGGAGGCTCTGCGTTTATGTGGGGCATTCCAGACACTCCAGGAAAGAACGGCCCTTACCTGGGACCCACGGATGGGTAGATTTAGGTACATTTGGGTTTCACATGTAAGTTCTGAGAGAGCTGAAAAGTTGAGGGAGGGTACTGCAGCAAAGAATGGGACTTCCTATTAGTCAAGGGCATAGGGGTTTGGAGCATCAATATTTGGAGTGTGGCTGTGTATAAATGATCACATGATTTCTACTCAACGGCTGCTGCAGCCTAGGTGGCAAATATACTTTTTTTTTTTTTTTTTACAAATTTATTTTATTTATTTATTTTTGGCTGTGTTGGGTCTTTGTTGCCTCTTGCAGGCTTTCTTTAGTTGCGGCGAGCAGGGACTACTCTTCGTTGCGGTGCGTGGGCTTCTCATTGCGGTGGCTTCTCTTGTTGTGGAGCACGGGCTCTAGGCGTGCGGGCTTCAGTAGTTGTGGCACGTGGGCTCAGTAGTTGAGGCTCGCAGGCTGTAGAGCTCAGGCTCAGTAGTTGTGGTGCACGGGCTTAGTTGCTCCGCGGCATGTGGGATCTTCCTGGACCAGGGCTCGACCCTGTGTCCCCGGCATAGGCGGCGGATTCTTAAACACTGCACCACCAGGGAAGCCCTATACTTGGTTTTAATACTCCCTGAACGTGTATATATTTCTCATTCTAGATGTGGATTCAGGCATTCTCAATACATTCTTTAGTCACATAGGTGGTTGAAAGTTTCCCTGTAGAAGGGGTTTAAGGGTGACGATCTGATTTGGGGGGCCCAAGGCACTAGAGTCAGTGAAAATGGAAAATAAAAAGATTTCATTCTCATTCTTAAATGATAGAATACTTAGGTGTAGAGAAGTAGGATAATTGTTTTCCATCATTACATTAAAAGATGTGATTCCACTGTGTTCTAGAAAATCTATTATCACTCCAAATGCCATTGCTTTGTAGTCAATCTGTCTTTTTTCTTGACTTAAGTTTAAGATGTTTTCTTTATTGCTGCAATTCTACATTTTCATCACTGTGTTTGTAAGTTTGGATTCATTTGGTTTTTTCTATCTTTATTAAGATACAGTATGAATTTAAGTTGGAGGATTTATATCTTTAAAAAACTTTAAAAATTGCAGTATTCTAAACATAAAGATAATTAACTGGACTTTACAGATACTGATTTAGGATTTTTTATTCTGCATATGGTTGGCTAGATCCTTCCACAAACAAATAATAGCAGCTGACACTGATGGAGCACTTATTGTACAACAAGTACCTTGATGAGAGTTACTGTTATTCCCCCATTTTACAGAATGGAGTACTGAGGCTCAGATAGGTTCAAGGTCACATGACTACACATGGTAGAGGGAGAGTTTGAACGTAGGGCAATTTGCTTTAGCAACTACTGTTCTTGCTATACTTCCTCTTGATATTAGCCTCAAGTTTTTAAACCTTTAGTGTGCTTACTTTTCTTTTTTTAAATTTATTTTTATTCCATTTGGGGAGGCTCTTAGGGGACTAATAAATACTAGTTGAAGGGGACAAAAGTCTCCACTCATGACCAGGTTCTCCTGTCCTCAGGTTTGAATGCACTTTCCCAAGCATGTTTCTGCCCAGCTCTTTCCCACAAACCTTCCTCCTCTACCTTAGAAAGATGCACTCCTGCCCAGGGAACCTCTAGGGTGTACAGGGCCCTGAGCAAATATTTTTCATAAAGCTGTCTATGAAAACTATTTGATTAAGACAAAGAAATTGCAGTTAATTTAAATTTTAAATTAATTTTAAAGAATTTAAAATCCATGGGCATGGGCTTATGTGACATAGTGATTTATTGTTGGCAATATAGAAAAATAGGGGGAGCAGAGGTACTTATGGATTTTATTGTCCAGTTGGTGCATGTGAAGACTCTCTGTAGTGTTCTGGCACCATCTCATCCTGTTCAGGTCCAGGAAACATTCTTCATGTTCTTTATTGTCAAATGCACCATTCCTGGCTAATTTCATACTCCTCATTATGAGGAAAAGGTAGCAATGCTGCTATTGCTCCCATTGCTGTGGCTGTTTGTATTGAAACAATATAGATCTGCTCATTCCCGCAGTTCCCTGATATCAGCTATTTAGTGACGGTGATATCACTGCTTATGATGCTGCCTCTGCATCAGGCCACCTGTGAATACTGGCTTCCAATGACTCTCTCAAATGTTGCCTGCTTCGTGGTTGAGAAGCACAACAACAAATCTTACCCAGAGTATACAGGAAAATGAGAATGATAGATCTCTGGTCTTGTTACCTTTACCATTTGGAATTTTTTAACCTGAAGGTAGACCACATCTTCTTTTTTTAAAAAATTAATTAATTTATTTTTGGCTGCGTTGGGTCTTCGTTGTTGTGCGTGGGCTTTCTCTAGTTGCGGCGAGCGGGGGCTACTCTTCGTTGCGGTGTGCGGGCTTCTCATTGCGGTGGCTTCTCTTGTTGCAGAGCATGGGCTCTAGGCGCGTGGACTTCAGTAGTTGTGGCACACGGGTTCAGTAGTTGTGGCTTGTGGGCTCTAGAGTGCAGGCTCAGTAGTTGTGCAGCATGGGCTTCGTTGCTCTGTGGCACGTGGGATCTTCCTGGACCAGGGCTCGAACCCATGTCCCCTGCATTGGCAAGCGGGTTCTTAACCACTGGGCCACCAAGGAAGTCCCTAGACCACATCTTCTGACCACGTCTTCTCTTGAAATTTTTAGGCTTTAATCACTGCCTTCATAGGATGTGATCTCGTTCAACGTAGACACACCTTTGCCTGCAGGGAAGATGGACGAGGGGCCTGTGAGGGGAGTGAGAAAAGCGAGGCACATACCTTGTATGAGGCATGTCCATCTGTCCTCTACCGTGGGGGAAGACTGAGCAGGAGAGTGCAATGTCGCCGCATGGATTAGGAGCAAGCGAGGACATCAATTAAAGCGCCCCCTGGTGTTGCAGAGCGGCAATCTCAAGAGGCCTCAGGGGATGTAGGTGAGACCATCCGCAGAGGACCGCTGGGCGTGTGGCATGGAGCCGGTGAGGACTTGGGAAACCTTCCTGGGCGCCAGCAGCCGGGGACACATAGGATAAGTGACACCTACTGCTGTCCGATGTTGTAGGTCTGAGGCAGCACTGAGCATAGAACATGGGGGAGGGGGGAGGGTTGACACACGGGCCCTGAACTTATTCTGTGGGATATGTGAGTGTCACCCCAACTCAGCATGTTAACACCATTTTAGGGGCCCAATCTTGCATGATCTCACAAAGAAATACTGTACTAAGTAGGAAGGGTAAGCTGCTGGCCTGGCTGCTGGCCTGAAACGGGACACATAGGCATGTTCCAGAGCTCCTCTGGGCATCCGACATCCCCACATCCAGGGTAGAGAGTCAGCACTGAGAAGGGGAGAAACAGGGATGGAGTTCTCTGTGTCCTGATCTGGGCTTGAGGCATCTTCTCAGAAGAGACTGCTGGCCCCGGCCAGTTCCAGGCCCTGAGGGGTGCTTAGAAAATGTCAAGGAAGGAGCAGGGCCACGTGAGGCCTGGGCCGCTTGCCTGCTCAGGCCTAAGCCATGTATCGCTGCTGCTGATCTCCTCACGACGGTGATCACATCCACATTTGCGGTTGTAGCGTCAGCCCTAGGCCTCTGCACACTGGACACAGGAAGGAAGCTAGGTTGTGCTGAGTTCTGGTTTGGTGGATGAGGATGGACCTCTAATTTAAATCTTCTATTTGGTATGATCACTTCTTTTACCAGTTGTTCTGTACTGTTGTGAAAACAAGCAACTATTTTGTTCTCGACTTACAGCCTGAACCCATAATAAGGAAAGGATGTTTCTTCCAGCTGCAGAGGTCTGCCCTGACCTTGGCCTCACAGGGCTCCATTACCGGATGGAAGAGCTTTTCTTTCTTGCTTCAACTGGCAGTCTTCCATTCAATGTTTGTTCTTTGCTCACCTGAGGGAGGTCTCTTGCCTTGGATAAGCTCTTTCAAATCTGGAGGTACCCTCTACTGAGTGTGAATGTCTGTGTAATGGTGTTTTGGGGGCTGTTGTGGTCATTACTGTTTTGTCTTTTGCCAATTATTCCTGTGACAAAGCATATATATATGCTTTATATATATATGTAGGTCTGGGTGTGTTTCATAGTACAGTAGGTGCTGGATTCCTAATTTAACAGAAGAGGAAATGAATGTTCTGAGTGACCTGACCAGACCAGAGTCCACAGCAAGGATCTATACCCTGGAATCACATATTGAGACTGTCGACTGAAGAAAAATGCAAACCTAAAAGTTGTGAGTTATGTTTTATTCAGGGACCTTACTGGGGACTAAAGCCTGGGAAGGCGGCCTCTCAGATAGCTCTGAGGAACAGTTCCAAAGAGGTAAGGGAGGAGCCAGGTTACACAGGAGTTTTTGCTGAAAAAATCAAAAAGCAAAGACAAACCAAACATGGGGTAGAACATCAAAAGATTACTGCTAATCACAAAAGACAGACGACTCAAGTTAATGATTTTAGTGCTTTTTTATTTTTTGGCGGGGGGGTACGCAGGCCTCTCACTGTTGTGTCCTCTCCCGTTGTGGAGCACAGGCTCCGGATGCGCAGGCTCAGAGGCCATGGCTCACGGGCCCAGCCGCTCCGCTGCATGTGGGATCTTCCCGGACCGCGGCACGAACCCGTGTCCCCTGCATCGGCAGGCGAACTCTCAACCACTGTGCCACCAGGGAAGCCCAGTGCTTTTTTATGTATGGGAAGATGCAAGAATCTGGGCTCATTGAAATTATTCCTTAGATTTGCATCTTAAGTATCTAGGGCCAGTATCCTGTTTTCCTTCATCCAGAATTCCCTTCATAGAGTACTAACGGGGGTGGCTGCAGTGGCCGATGACTTGATGGTGGGCAGCATTTGTTGTTTAATGGAATGACAGACAACATTTTTTTATAGGCACTGGGATAGTGTCCTGAGATCCACACCCGGGGTTAATACTTTGATAAGCCTGGCTGGTTTCTTATGCTGCTTTTTTTTTTTTTTTTTTTTTTGTGGTACGCGGGCCTCTCACTGTTGTGGTCTCTCCCGTTGCGGAGCACAGGCTCCGGACGCGCAGGCTCAGCGGCCATGGCTCACGGGCCCAGCCGCTCCGCGGCATGTGGGATCTTCCCGGACCGGGGCACGAACCCGTGTCCCCTGCATCGGCAGGCGGACTCTCAACCACTGCGCCACCAGGGAAGCCCTCTCATGCTTCTTAAGCCCACAAGCAATTGGAGTTGCCACAAGGTTCTCCAAACCCCTGGAAAACTGAGGCACATCTTCCTCGGTTATCAATTTTATTTAAATATCTGAGGGGATAAAGGTTAAGCATTTTAACTGGCAAATAATTTTAACCCTTAAAACATTACAACAAATACAGATATATTACAGAGCAGAACGTGATATGCACGAGAGTCCCTATCTGGAGCTCTAATTGGGTCTGGGCCCTCCAGGCCTCCTGGACAAGTTTCCCAAAGCTGAAGTTCTCTCTCTTTTTTTTAATGTTTAAAAAAATATTTTTGAGATATAATTCATATAACATAAACATCACAACTTTAAAGTGTACAAGTCAATAGTTTTTAGTATATTCACAATGTTGCACAGCCATCTCCACTAGTACCCTCTTTTTGAGGGGTTCTTTTGTGAAAGAGTTTGGGATGCTACCTCCCTGCCGCTCTTCCTCCAGGGAAGAATTCACAGCATCAGTGACAGGAGGTAGGGAAAATTCTTATGTGTGAGGGTGGCTTTTGGGGATGCATTTTCACTCCCTATCCAGTCCTTCCACCTAGGCAATCCTCTCTATTTGGGAGACAGCCTGGTCCTCGAGTATTCATGCTGTGCTGTGGATGGACCATCACTAAAAGAATCAAGGATGAAGTCTTCCTGCCATAGAAATGACCAAATCACAAAGGACTAAACAGCTTAGAAACTGTGAAAACTTCTGAGAGAATGGTAGGGGCTGGACTTGCGTTAATCAGGTTTCAATGCAGAGACAGGTGTCCTGTCAATTCCCTCATTTAGGGACACATTTGTGGTGACATTAACAAAGTCAGCATTCCCTGGAGACCCACAAAAGCCTGATCCAATGTGAGTTTGTGCCTTTCTGTAAAGATTTGCGGTGGGACTCCAAGCAGTTTAGATAATGGCCTTCTTCTCACTGAAGATGCCCGTGGCTATTCCATGGGGCCAGATCCGTGGTCATGTTGTTTTTCACTTTTCATGCAAATTCACAAGCAGGCTTGAACTATGGTGGCTTCTCTTGGCATTCCTGCCCAGTATCTGCCCTGAATGAGGACTTGATTTTGCCTCTGATTTGGGATTTTCTCTTCTCACAGACTTCCTGGAGATTCTTGAGACAAACATATGCCTTCTCAAAGCCATATAGCAAAATCCTGTTAACTTAGGTCCTAGATTTCATACCCACTGCAAATTCTGAGAACTTGGGGTGGAGGAAAATGGCTCCTGCCTCTTTGAGAAATGGTAATTTGCATAGCTGTGAATAACAATAATGATGCTTTATAGGCTAGTACCATGTGCTAGATGCTTTACACGTATTATTTTTAATCCTCACAACAACCTTGCAAGGTAGGTGTTAGCCCATGTTGACTGAGCTGCTGAGGCTGAGAGAGGTTAGTAACCGGCCTACTTTCATACAGCTTGCTAGGAAATGCTCTGACTCCAAATTTCCCAGCACCCCTCTTCCCCCTTTCCTTTAAGCCTTACTTCTCATTTGGTCCCTTGTCTTGGTGCATTGAAACACAACGGGCTTTGAGTCTGTTGACTGAAAAAAAGTGCACAACCTACAAGTTGAGAATTATGTTTTATTCGGTAGCTTTACTGAGGACTTAAGCCCTGGAGACAGGCTCTCAGATAGCTCTGAGGGAGAGATCTGAAGAGGTAAGGGAGGAGCCGGGATATACAGAAATTCAAACAAAAAACCCAGGTAGATGAGCATCAAAAGATTACCACTCATTAAAGAAAACCAGACATCTCAGGTTAATGAATTTAGCACTTTTCTATGTATGGGAAGATGCAAGAATCTGGGCTCATTTAAATCATTCCTTTGATAGACACCTCAGCTATCTAGGGCCAGTATCCTGTTTTTCTCCATCCTGAATCCCTGTAGGGTGCACATTCGGGGACTGCAGTGGCTGATGGATTGGTCGTCCCAGCATCCTTTGTTTACTGATATGGCAGGCGACATTTTTTGTCCACAAGTCAGACAGACATGATTCAAATGCCAGCTCCACTAATCACTAGAAGAATGACTGTTACCTCTCTGAGTCTCAGTTTCCTCAGCTCTAATTGTGATAATAGTGCTCTGGGAAATTGCTGGTTGCTATGGAAATGAAATGAGCTGAAGCACTTCCAAGTCCCTGGCATGGTATTGGCACATTACATAGCACAGCAGAATCTCAACAAGTGGCACTTCCTTCTCCTTCTTTATTCATCTTTGTATCTGCCATGGCACCTGGTACAGAGTAGGTACGCAAGAAATATTTGAGGAAGTAAATTCAAAGGATTCTCCGTGGCCTTCTTTCACAGGGACATGGTGAAGTTGGACCCTCTCCAAAAGCTCCCTGAAAGAACAAAAGCAGTTTTGAAGCATGTCAAAGCTACTCATGGTTAAAATCTCTAGGATGAAGCAGGAAGACAAGAAAAATCATAAAAATCACAATAATACTAAAATTCTGAAGTGAAATTCGCTAGGTTGGAGGGCTGTTGATCTTCAAGAAATAGCAAGTTGAGGCGTGTCAAGTTGTGGATGGGCAAGGGACAATAAAAGTGATGAGAATGGCTCTTGGTCTTGGAGGGTTGTTCGACAATGCCTGAGTTGGTTGGAGACAGTGCACTTTTGTAAGTGTATCCTTGTTTAAGAGAATAAAGGATAAAATACAAGATTTTTGAATGCGTGATGTGGAGTGTTGGAGGGAGCGCACCTTCCCTGTTATGCAGGTAGTGGTTGGCTGAGGTCTCGGAAGGGATTCGGGAGGGTGAGAGTGTGACGTGGGTGCTGCTTGTCCCCAGCCACTTGCATGACAGACACTGCTCACTGACCATGGCAGTCTCTCATGCCTGAGTCCTTCTCAGCACAGTCAGTTGGAATCAGTCTAGGCTTTTAAGATCCAATGATTGTTGTCCCTGGCTCCAAACAGGGAGATGTTTGTGCCCATTTGGTACAAAGATTCAAAGACCCCTCTTCCCTCCAAGAAAGGTTCATTCTAGTCTCCTGACACAGCTAGGTCATGGCACCAAAGCTACCAGAACCTCTCAGGATGGCATTAAGATTTTAGTGAAGTGCAGTAGTTCCCCGTTATCCATGGGGGATACATTCCAAGACCCCCAGTGGATGCCTGAACCCGCAGAGAGTACCTAACCCTATATATACTATATTTTTTCCTATACATACATACCTATGATAAAGTTTAATTTATAAATTAGATGCAGTAAGAGATTGTTGTTAAATAATAACTAATAACCAAATAGAATAATTGTAACAGTATACTAATAAAAGTGGATTTATCATGCACTGTGGCAGTAACGTCTGCAGTTTAAGGTATGATAGCAAAACTAGCACAAATTTCTTTTTCCTTCTTCACAATTTCACAGACAGGAAAGTCATTCTAACTATAAGTCTAACCATAAATATGCAACCTCAGCATATTTTTTCTTTCCTTATGTCAAGAACTTTCACCTTTTCACTTAAAGGAAGCGCTTTAAGGCTTCTCCTTGGCATATCTTAGTTGCCTGCAACACTACTCTTCCCACTGGGGCCATTATTAAATAAAACAAGGGTTTCTTGAACACAAACACTGTGATAACATGACAGTGTATCTGATAACCAAGATGGCTACTAAGCGACTAATAGGTGTCATACGCTGGACAAGAGGATGATTCACTTCCTGGATAAGACAGAGTAGGATGGAGTAGGGCGGAGTGGGATGGTATGAGGTTTCATCACACTACACAGAATGGTGCACAATTTAAAACTTATGACTTTATTTCTGGAAATTTCCATTTAATAATTTTGGACCACAGTTGACCAGTGGTAACTGAAACCACAGAAAGCAAAATGGCAGATAAGGGGGGACTACTGTAGCCATTAATATGTTTTGCTTCTTTTTGCAATGCATTTGCCCTAGAACTCAGACACAAGTCTATGCACACTAGGTTAGAGGACAATCAAAATTACACACTGCATCCAGAATCATCCCTACTCATGCTTGAAGTAAACCTGTTCTTTGTCATTTTTCTTCTCTTGAGATGGGATTTTCTAGGACATACTTCATTCCTCATGCTCCTCAAGTCTACCAAACCCACTTGGCACAATGGATATTTCTGTGGGAGCTGTACCCACTCAAGGTCTCTGATGAAAGCCTGGCCTGGGTGTCCATGTTTCTTTTAATTAAGATACATTTGTTTTAAGTAGTAGTAAATCCCAACTGAAATTTGGTTATGCAATAAAGTGCTAACTATCGTACATTACAAAGAGTTCAGAGATGGAATGTCTGCAAATGAGGAGCAAAATTAGAGTTCTGTTTCCACCTTCTCTAGGCTTCTCTTCTGCTCTCCTTCATCTTCAGGCTGGTAGCAACCTAGCTTCAATGTTTCCAGTCATCACATATAATCATGGTTATGCTAGATGGAGGAAGAATGTGTGTGTGTGTGTGTGTGTGTGTGTGTGTGTGTGTGTGTGTGAGTGTGTGTGCGTGTGTGTGTATTTGGGGGATGGGTCTGTAGGTTTTGCTGTCTTCTCATTAGGAAGTGAAGAAATATTTTTTTAGAATCCTCCAACAGACTTTCCTTTATAAATCACTAGCTAAAACTGGATCATATGCTCCATTCCCTAAACCAATCCCTGGGAAGGGGAATGTGTCACTATGATTGACTTAGGCCACTCAAAATATATCCTTTGAGCTGGAGAAATCGCCATAGGATGGAGGGTGGATATACTTCTTTAGCAAGAAAAAATGATGGTGATAGGATGGATGTTGAGTAGCCAAGGCTACTACAGGGGCAGAACTGATTGGATCAGAGGTGCACCCTTCACAGAGGATGACAAAATTTTCATTGGTTAGTGGTCAGTCAGATATTCTCTCATGAGAAGAATTTAAACTAAGAGAAACGTAGGTTCTGCTTAGATTGTAGTAGATACTTTAACTAAAAGTTCATACAGAGTTGGATCTGGGTGGGGCAACCATTTTTGGTTGAGGAGTAAGCAGCTGGCAGAGAGGCCCCAAATCATACAGTGGGTTTTCTGCTCCTTACATACAAAAAGACTTGACCAGGATATCCATATATGCTTGCATCCCAGGTTGAGCACAATGTAGATTTAGCTGGTCCCTCTGCCTACTTAGAATGTGTTATCTTTGTACTTCTCAAACTAATGAAGTAATTTAGGTGGGTAAAAAGCACTAAAGCTAAGATGATGCTTGCTCTTCAAGGCCCACCTGTTCTTAAGTGTCTGGATATAATCCTCAGTAGTATTGGCTTGGCAATACCCACCTGATAGAGTCAACAAGGCCTCTAGTTCCTCAGACCTGACCCTTTTCCACTGGGAGAATTCTGTGTGGCTCACACAGTCACATTGTGTTTCCTGAGCACAATGACAGCTGGAATGGCCAGTATCTTTTATGCTGGTCCCTGGAAAGACTTCATCTTGCCCTTACTTTAGAATGATAGTTTAGCTGGTTGTAAAATTCGAGCTTGACAACTGTTTTTCCTCTGAACTTTGAAGATATGATTACAAAGTCTTCTGGCATTTTTTGGTACTGATGTCAGTCTCATTGTCATGGATTTATAATAAATAATCTTTTCTTTACTTATTTTAAGATGTTCTTCTTATTCCTGATATACTACATTTTCATGAGTATGTCCCTAAGTATAGCTTAATTCTCCTCAGGAGGCAGTGTACTTTTCATACCAGAGAATATGTCTTTCTCCAGTTCTAGAGACATTTCCTCTCCTCCAGGTTGACTAGTCTTTTCTCTTGGATCCGTATCAAGTGAATGTTAAAGCTCCTCATCTTGTGCGTCATGTCTCTAAAATCTTTTTTAGGCATTACATCTCTTTCTCTTCTTGTGCTGAGTCATTTCCTTTACTCATTCTTCTGAGATAGCATGCTATATCTAGTCCATTATTTAACCTGACTATGATTCTTACATCAATGACTATATTTTAAATTTCCAGCATTTCTATTTGGTTCATTTTAAAATACCACCTGTTCGTTTTTCCCAATTCTTTTTTGGGGGACACATTTAAAGTGTCCTTATTTTACAGCCTCTTACATTTTTCTATTAGCTGTAGATCTTGATTTTTGATTTCTCTTGGTTTTCAAATCTGGTGACTTTCTCATCATGATTTATTTCCTCACATGCTTTATAATTTTTGATAGTGAGCTTAATTTTAGTGAAAGATGTTTTAGTGAGGGAAGCTTGTGTATGCTGGGATGTGGATGCATCCATATGGAGTACCTGCTCTGGGACCTTATAATTTCAGTTATTTCAGGCTATTATCTTTCTTCCTTCCTTCCTTCCTTTTTCTTTCTTTCTTTCTTTCTTTTTTTCTTTCTTTCTTTCTTTTCTTTCTTTCTTTCTTTCTTTCTTTCTCTCTTTCTTTTTTTCTTTCTTCCTCTCTCTCTCTCCCTTCCTCCTTTCCTCCCTCTCTCCCTCCCTCCCTTCCTTCCTTCCTTCCTTCCTTCCTTCCTTCCTCCCTCCCTTCCTCCCTTTCTTCCTTCCTTTCATAATTTTAAAAATATTTTGCTACATGCTTTATAAATATTTTATTTTAATGGCAAATTTTCTACATGTTTGTGTAAAATAGACATTCAGTACATGTTTGTTGAATAAGTGAATACAAGTGAATATTGAAAGTATATTATATGCATGAAACCCATTTGGGGAAGAATAAATGAAGTGCCAATTCTCCTGCTTATAGAAAGAAGAGCTAGCTTCCATTTAGGAAATAGAATGTTAAAGTGTTGCACATCCTCTCCAAGTGTAGGTGCCCCATGTTTAGCCTATTTTTGGAGTTTCCATTCCATTGCAACATGAAATCAGGGTAGAGCAGGGGAACCAGAGGGCAGCCAGCTATTTGGTTTCACAATAGTATCTTTACACTCTTTGTCTCATCCGCCTCTGTGAATCATACTCCTCAGTGACTGCTCTGAGGTTAAACTGTCAGCAGCAGGGGCTATAATAATTCCCTTGAGGGTATCTAACATAAGGACTGCTGCTTCAGAAAGCCTTTTCTTCTACATTCAGGAGAGAAATATGCTTAAAGGGAGAGGAGAGTTGAACTATTTGCCATCAATTATGATGAGTAATTGACACTTGTAATCCTTTTCAAAAAAAATTTCTAGGTGATTAAAAGCAGAGTGAATTTAGTTTCATTTCTTTCAAAATCTTATCACCCTACAACTTTCATATATACACATAATTCTCCCACCATCACCCTAGTGTGAAGAAATTATATTAGCAGATATTTTCAATCAGTCCACTCAATGTGCTAGGCATAAAATTACATTTTTTTGGCTGTTATACTTCTAGGAGTCCAGAAGCCTCCCATTCCTTAGCACATTCTGGTTGAGAACCAAGGCCTATGAAATTGACTTTGTTCTTACTGTTACACATTTCATCCATAAACTCAAATCAAAGAAACCCATGTGTTGCTCAAAATATTCAGTGTTAACACACAAAACAGAGAGATCAAAACACAAGAAGAGATGTCTAACAGCTTGTCTAATAGCTTGGTGATGAATATAAAATGAAAATACATTTTTAAAAAGCTGACATTATTTCCTAATATGAGACAAGACATGCAGAGAATAGCCATTGATTTGTTCTTTGTCTTCTATACTGCCTTTGTTTATCACCTAAAGACCTACAAAGTGATACCTTTGAGATATGGGGATTGTGAGGAAATTCTCATCCTGGAAGCTTTCACCTCTGTATCAAATGTGTAAAGTAACAATTTTGAAAATATTCTTTCAATTAAGTTTTCAAAGTTAAGAATTTCCTGGTTTAGTATTGGATTTAAAGACTGCCAAGATTTGCCTATTACTATTACTTACTCAATGCTCTTGTGTTTCCTCTCTGTACATAAGCAGATATATCCTTCTTAATGTGGCTCTATTGCTACTCCCGGCCATGTGGGGGAGTGTGGGAACCCTGACAGCTGCCCAGAAATGCTGTGGTGGTGGAAGGATGGATGTAGTGCACTGATTGATTGTCTCAAATTCTCAGGCTTTGAGCCTTGCATTATATCTAGTGATATACAATGTCCTATTTAATAAGATTTGTTTCTAGTGCTCTTCATTTCTTCCTGAATATCCTAGTTTCCATCTGGTATCATTTCCCTTCAGTCTGAAGAACTTTCTCTAGCAGTTTTTGTAGTGTAGATCTGCTGGCAATGCATTCTCATGATTTCCTTTTATCAGAAAACTATATTTTGCCGTCACTCACTTTTAATTATTATTAAAAGATAATTGAGCTGAATATATCATTTTAGCTTGACAGTTTTTTCTTCCAGCACCTTAATTATATCATACCACCGTCTTCTGGCCTCCATTGTTTCTTTTTGATATTGTCCTACATGTCACTGTTCTTTTTCTCTGTGCTTGGGTAATTTCTACAGATCTATCTTCAAGTTAACTGATGGTTTCCTGTCATCTCCATTTTGATTATAAGTTCATACATTTTTGTTACAGAAATTATATTGTCAGTTTTAGAATTTCATTTGAAAACATAGTTTCTATTTCTGCTGATATTTCTTATCTTTTCATTCATTATGAGCATATTTTCTTTTATGTATTTGAGCATAGTTACATTAGCCACTTTAAAATCCTTGTCTGTTACTTCCAGCATCTATGTTATCTTGAAGTCAGTCTCCATTGATCGCCTTTTCTATTAAAAATGGGTCATGTCATGTGCATGTAAAATAATTTGGATTCTGTTCTGGATGTTGTAAATGTTATGTTCTAGACACATTGGATTTTACTATATTCTTCCAGAGTATTGATTTGTTTGTTTGTTTGTTTGAGTTGACAATTAACTTGCTTGTATTTGAACTGCAAACTCTGTTTCTTGGGGGGCATCTCAAATCTCCATTCAGTTTTTTACCTAAGGCAGCTGTTTTTAGTCAGTCCTGCATGTATAGAGTTTACTCAGAGATTTGGGGAAAATATTACATACAAAATTTAGACCTTACACCTCTGGGTGTCTTTCTTCCGGTATTCTCCCCTTACTTTATGGTGGCTCTAGTTGCCCTGAACTCTTTTCTCTGATTCTTCAGTCCATAAAGACTATAGATTTTCTAATAGAGTTTTAGCTGCTTTTTGCTGCCTAACTCTGTTCTTCCCTTGGGCTAGAAGCCACAGAAACCTGCTTTGTGTGAGTTTTCTTTCTTCCAAGTGTAAACTACCCTCCAGAATATGCCTGTCTTTGTTCACTCTCTAGTGGCTTCAGGTGGTTGCTTTTTCTATTTTTTACAGCTTTTATATTTGTTATCTGCAGGAGGATCAGTCTGGAAGGAGCTTTCTAAGCCATACTGGAAGCTCCTCCAGACGACTTCTGCTAATAACTTTTCTGCCAGGCAAAACCCCTAAGCCAAGAAGAACGTGGAGAAGCACAGATTGTAGACATGAAGCTCTATATACAACATAGAATGTGGGTTCATTTTTCTCACAGGTGATTTCTTTCCCATCTTTGGTCCACAATCAGTGGCACGTATCTCTTCCGTGTTTTGGGGCCAGTGAGAGCGGTATTCCCCTTTATGCAGTGAGCTCAGTTCAAATATCAAATGTGTGGGGGCTGAGATTTTCCAAAAGAGGTTAAAATACAAACCCCATGGTGTATGTCTAGTGGAACACCCCCCCACCCCCCAGTGAGCCATCAACTCCCACTCATCACTCTGCCTTTGAGTTCTTTTTTTCATTTCCAGCACAGTTCAGTTTGGCTAAAAAGTAACAAAAGTTTTTTGTTTTTTTTTTTTGCAGTACGCGGGCCTCAGCGGCCATGGCTCACGGGCCCTGCCGCTCTGCAGCATGTTGGATCTTCCCGGACCGGGGCACGTGTCCCCTGCATCTGCAGGAGGACTCTCAACCACTGCACCACCAGGGAAGCCCCTTTCTGTTTAATTTTATACAGCATACCTATGTGTTTGAACTGGGTGTGGGGGTGAGCTTCCTGTGTCAGCTCAGCTTGCCTCATTGACTGAGAGGCAAGGGTTATAACTCCAGCTGACACAAGCATCAGTTTGCTTAGCTACCTCTGTCTGAGCTGGGGGGAGGCTCTCATCCAAGTGGAACTTCACCTACCCAGGTCTAGCCTCCTCTGCCCCAAACTTGGCATAAGCTCCTAGGGGCTGGTGAGCAATGCCAACCTGTGTCTGACTTAAAAACGTTCTATACCAGATATGCTGAACCACTGTTCCAGGACCACATCGGGACACCTTGCCTCTCTCCTGCCTCAGAGTGACTTTCTTCTCTCCATGTATAACCCCTCCCTTTATAACTTTGGAGACAGACTTTGTCCTCTCTTGTTGCTAAAGCCTTAACGTTGTGTGCCAGGATCTAAGTGTCAGTCTCATAGACATCTACAATCTTTCTCCCAGATCCTCCTGCAAACAGATCTCCCTCGTGGTAGATGTTCCGTTGTGTGAGAATTCCTCAATGGATATATAGGCTCCACTCAGCTCCACTTCTCCTGCCCTCTCCCATCCCTTCATTTCCCCTAGGGTCCTATTTTCTTCTATATACACACAAAAAGTGGTGATTTTTTCCTTTCAAAATTGTCTGAAATTTTACATCCCTAAAGGACTTGCTGTGGGATTGGCACACTTGCTGCAGCAAAAAGGTTAAAAGAAGGAATTTAATATGCTCCTTTCCCATTTCCTCTGGTGGGTAGGTGGAGTATTCACCTGGGATGGACACTAGTGGGGAGAGGGCTGAGGGTGAGGGGGCTCAAGTTCCCACCCTTAGCCTGGGGAGGGGAAAGAGGGGGAGCCCACTGGTGACATAGGCAAGCATGCCCTACTCATTTTTTTTCACAGCAGCCTCAGTGACAGCTTTACTTTTCTCTTGTCCTTTCTGCCTTCCCCTCCTCCATTTCTTTTTAACAGCAAAAGAGGAACCAAAAGGAGAGTGTATTAGAGAGAGAACCATTACTTTAAACATAATTAATTCTAGGGCTTTCTTACAGCAGGGTTTCTCAAATTTTAATAAGCATAAGAATCACCTGAGGATCTTATTAAAATGCAGATTCTGATTCAATAGGTCTGGGCATCAAGAGTCTGCATTTCAACAAGCTCCCAGGTAACACTGTTATGGAACCAAACTTGGGTCTGCTTCCCCATGCTCAGTAAAGTCAGTGTCCTGACTCCAGGACACTGGAGTGAAGTGTCCTGTGGTGGTGGGAAGTGAAGGAAAGTGCAGTGTTTATTGCAGGGCGCCAAGCAAGGAGTCCAGGGCAGCTGGTGCTCAAATCACCTGAACTCCCTGATGGGTTCAGCAAAGCATTTTAAAAGGCCAGGTGAGGGAGGGGAGTCCCAGGGTATGTGATCAGTTTGTGCACAATTCTCTGATTGAGTGATTGATGGTGAGGTAACAGCGCAGTGTCACAGCAGTTAACATTATCAATCCTTAGGTACCAGTAGGTCAGGGGGGCTATGTGCTCATGGTCATCCAGTAGTTAACTTTTTCCGTTTGATGGTGATTTTAGCATCTGTAAAACAACTCAGGAAATGTGCTTCAGATACTACTATCTAGGTACTTCAGAGAAGAGCTAAAGCTAAAGGATATGGGGGAGGGGGTCTTTCCTGGGAAGGTCTTACAGGGTCCTGCTCAGTTACAATACCAAAACTTATGGTCCATGGACCATACTTTGAGGATTAAGGTATTACAGTTCAGACGTATAGCCAGGTGCTAACCTCAAGGGGAGGGAGCCTGGGGGCCGGGCCAGGATGTGATGTGGGATTTTTGCCGTAGTTCCTGGTCTCTGCCACAAAGGGGGCAATACCAATGGACGCATAGAAGGAATGAGAGGGCATGAAATTGTAAGTTTGGGGGCTCCCTCTTGGCAATGAAACTGTACTTTTACATACTTCATAAATCTGTCTTTACCTGGGTGTGATTTCAAATGGGGAAAAGTCCACACTGAGAAGGAGAAATATCTATGTGACTACTATGTGCTAGGAAATTTTATTTTATTTTTTTTGCTCATGTTTTCACACATTTGGGCCAGCCTTAAGAAGCAGTACAATTGCATCAGTTAGGAATACATCCAACTTCTAGTTACAGGAAATCCAGTGACAGTGGGGTTTATTGGTTTCACATAATGGGAAGTCTGAACCATTGGGTAGTGGGATGTTGTCTCAGACCTCATCTTCTATATGCTTCCAGAACTTTGTTCTCAACTCTGGCTGAATGACCTGGGGAATTTAAAAATAATCATGTTGTCCAGAGCACAGCCCGGACAAATTAAATCAGAATTTCCAGGGTCAGGACCCAGGCATCAGTATTTACCAAATCTCACCCATGAATCTAATGGGTGAGAACCTCCACTCCTGGCCTTGCTGCTGCAGAGCTTTCTCCAACACTTTGCATCATGTTCTTAACAGCTCTCAGCTGCTGGCATTGGCTCAGTACCGGACAGTGTTACAGCCAGCGTATCTGTGAGTCTCTTGGCCTATCCAGCTTGGTTCCCAGATGCCTGATGCAGCCTCAGTCACTACATTCTAGATAAGAAGGAGGAGGAAGGGGGAAAGGCAGGGCTCAGACTGCCATTCACATCTTATTGGCTAGAATTGTGTCAGGTGTCTTCTGCTAGGACAGAGGTGGCTGGAAAAGTGACTACTTCACCTTTTTCAGCCTCTGTAGTAGAAGTAGACAAGAGCAATGTGGGTTGGGAATAGCTATGAGGTCAGAGATAGGTATTGGGTTTTTTAAAGAGTTGATTGTTATTGCAAACATAAAAATTACATGCCTGTTATAGAAAACTTGGAAAAAATGGAATAGAAGAAAATATACTTACCCTGGTCTCAGAACTTCAAGACAAGAACTGTCAATAGTTTGATGCATTTCCTTCCAGATTCTTACGTGTTTTCCCTATGATTAAATTATATTGCATTTACAATGATGAATTTTACCTTTTCTTGTAGCATGAAAGGATGAGAATTTCTCCATATGTTATGATGATTTCTTAAACATCATTTTATTGTCTGCATTATATTTCACTGTGCTACTGCATCATAGCTTAACTTTTTCCTTGCTGTTAAGATTAAGGTTTTTGTTTTCCCTTTTCCAGTTTTACAGAATTAAAAACAATGCTGCACTGAACTTCTTCGTGCCCAAAGTCTTCCCCCCTGCTTTGTTCCTGTCTATCTAGCTATCAATCATCTATCATCTATTTTGGTGGGAGAGAGGAGGAGATAAAGAAAAGAAAATTGGGGACTTCCCTGGTGGCGCAGTGCTTGAGACTCTGCCCTCCCAATGCAGGGGGACTGGGTTCGATCCCTGGTCAGGGAACTAGATCCCACATGCATGCCACAACTAAGGAGCCCTCAAGCTGCAACTAAGGGGCCCACCTGTAGCAACTAAGACCCAGCGCAACCAAATAAGTAAATAAATATTTAAAAAAAAAAAAAAAAGAAAAAGAAAAGAAAATTGGTTTCTACTTCAAAGAACTTTCCCAAAGAGTGGTGATTCATTTATATTATACATCCTCATGGATGAACACTGCTCTCCTGGTTTTCATGACAGTTTGAATTCAAGGTAATGTGTGTAATGTTTTTCTGAAGTCCAGTGTATTCATTTGGACCTGTGTGGGGTGTTTCTTGTGTTCTTGATCTCATATGAAAGGAGGGGGAAGGGTAAGCTGGGACGAAGTGAGACAGTGGCATGGACATACATACATTACCAAATGTAAAATAGATAGCTAGTGGGAAGCAGCCACATAGCATAGGGAGATCAGCTCGGTGCTTTGAGTCCACCTAGAGGGGTGGGATAGGGAGGGTGGGAGGGAGACGCAAGAGGGAGGAGATATGGGGATATATGTTTATGTATAACTGATTCACTTTGTTATACAGCAGAAACTAACACACCAATGTAAAGCAGTTATATTCCAATAAAGATGTTAAAACAAAACAAAACAGAAAAGCAGAAAGATACATGCACCCCTATGTTGACAGCAGCACTGTTCACAATAGCCAAAACATGGAAACAACCTAAATGTCCATCGACAGATGAATGGATAAAGATGTGGTACATATATACAATGGAATACTACTCAGTCATAAAAAAAGAACAAAATAAAGCCATTTTCAGCAACATGGATGCCACATGTTGGAGATTATCGTACTAAGTGAAGTAAGTAAGTCAGAGAGAGACAAATATCATATGATATCACTTATATGTGGAAACTAAAATAAGGCACAAATGCACCTATCTACAAAACAGAAGCAGACTCGTAGACATAGAGAACAGACTTGTGGTTGCCTAGGGGGAGAGGGGAGGGAGGAGAGACTGGGAGTTTGGGGTTGGTAGATGCAAACTATTACATTTAGAATGGATAAACAATAAGATCCTAATGTATAGCACAGGGAACTATATTCAATAACCTGTGATAAACCGTAATGGAAAAGAATATAAAAAAGAACATGTATGTATGTATAACTGAGTCACTTTGCTGTACAGCAGACATTGGCTCGGCATTGTAAATCAACTGTACTTCAATTAAAAAAATTAAAAAGAAAAGAAAGGAAGGTATTGACATTTTGGCTTCAAGAACAAATTAAAAAATCATAAACACAACTTGTGTTTGATTTGGGTCTGGGCTGATTACCAAGCAACCATTCAGCCACAATGGTCTCAAATATTTAAACACCCTGTGAAACTGCAATTAATTTAGCAACTGTTGATTTGAAGAACTGTGCAACCAACAAGGGAATGAGGGGAGAATTTTAAGTCTGGATGCCAAGTTCAGAGCAAAATATTAAGTCTCCTGCTCACATCTGCCATATCTGTAAATATAATAGAGGGAGAGGATAATAAGAATCACATGAATAATGTTAAATAAAAAGTGCAAATAAAGCAGGACATTTTTTCCATTAAATTTGCCACTTATTCAAGTTCAGTAAAATGGTTGTAAGGAAAATAACAATTTAAGGCAGAAGGCTAGTTACATTGTTGCTATTCAGAACTTCTTAAGGGCGGAAGAATGAATACCTATCAACTCCCCTGCTTTAAACTTACTCATTTGCCTTAAAACATGTTATTTTGTAACTTGAACATCTATGTTGTGCCTTGAAAAGTCCAAGAAGAAAGTAAAACCATACTGAAAGCCAGCAACTGCATCAATACATCTAGACAGATGTTTGCTGGTGGGTTTTGGTAACAAACCCTTTTTCCTCACATTGCACAGATATTCTTTTTATAGGCACAGCCCTGGCAGTAATGAGAATGCGGGTTGGTGCACAGAAATGTTACAAATTCTGCAAGTGGAGAACTTATTCTTTCCATAGGGGCTGAATTTTGCTTTTTTTAGAAGGCAAAGTTTTATTTTTGTTCAGCTTTCTCCCACCAATTTCACTAGTATTTCTTGCACATGGAAAGACGTATATCTGGTGTGATAATACTATCAAAAGTACTACCAAATACCTTCAGCTGATGGTTCCCTTAGCCACAGAACAAGCTTTTTTTAGAGTCAGGATGATTTCCTTTGGGTAGATTCCCAGGAAGGGACCACTGGGTCACAGAGAATGAATCTGGTAGTGACTTGGAGTATGTTGCCAGAGAGGCCAGGAGGGTCATTCCAATGCCAGCTCTCCAGTGAACCCTTCACTGGCTTCTCTCTGCCCCATTGGCTGTGCCCCTTTGCAGATGGATGGGGCTAGTGGTAGGAGGGTTTTGCCAGCCCTCAGGAGAAGACACAGTCACATACACCCACCCATTCTGACGCCCCACCTGCATCCCTCAAAATGCTTGTTGGACATTTTTCTTTCTCTCATTCTCTCTTAATTATGACTTAACTCCTAAGACTTGGGCAAACACTCCCAGTATCATAAGGGGGGGCTAACTGGGTGGCCTATGCCCTATTATGGTATTTTATTCACCCTTCAGCCAGACTCCATCCTCCTTACCAGAGCCATTGCCATAGCAACTGTCCTCCTTTGGGCAATAAGTATGGGCGGCAAAGTCCTACATGATTAATATGTTTGCTATTTTACCTTTCAAAAAATTCTTTAGGGAAATTCAAGTTGGATTGTTGAACAAAATAAATAAGCTTCTTATTGTCAACGAGGGCTAAGGGTGGCAGCTTTGATAACAGGAAAAGCCTGGACTGGTCACAAACCTGAGACCAGAGTGAGCAGGTCACATCCAGCTCCACTTCAGACAAGAAAGGAATGAAAAAACTCTCGATTGATGGAAATTGACTCAGAACCCAGAGTGCTGGGGAGCTCTAACATAAGATTAGTGCTGAGATGAAATGTGCCTCAACCCAAACCCAATCTCAGTGACCTTTGGGTGGTTGTCACCACTGGAGGGATCAGGGATTTCACCTGCAGAGAATGCCCTTTGGGGGCTCTGGGCCTTCCCTGATGCTCTGGCATCACACCACAGGTCTCCTCAGCCTTAAACATGCGCCCATGTCACACAGCACACTGAGAATTTTGCAGAGGCTGAATGTATCAGCTCAGAGGGAAGAGCTAGCCTAATGTCCTCCTCCATCACCACCATCTTCTGTCCACCATTTACAATAGATTTGCTCTTTTTTTTTTTTTTGGCGGTACGCCTCAGTCACCTCACCTCCCTCACCTCACCACCCTCACTTCCCTCACCTCACCTCTCACACATCACCTCACATCCCTCACCTCACCTCACCTCCATCACCTCACCTCCCTCACCTCACTTTCCTCACCTCCCTCAACTCACCTCACCTCCCTCACATCATCTCACCTCCCTCACATCATCTCACCTCCCTCACATCATCTCACCTCCCTCACCTCTCCTCCATCACCTCCCACACCTCTCCTTACCTCCCTAAACTCACCTCACCTCCCTCACCTCATCTCCCTCACCTCCCTCACCTCACCTCCCTCTCCTCACCTCACCTCCATCGCCTCACCTCCCTCACCTCCCTCTCACTGTTGTGGCCTCTCCCGTTGCGTAGCACAGGCTCCGGACGCGCAGGCTCAGCGGCCATGGCTCACGGGCCCAGCCGCTCTGCAGCATGTTGGGTCCTCCCGAACCGGGGCACAAACCCGTGTCCCCTACATTGGCAGGTGGACTCTCAACCACTGCACCACCAGGGAAGACCAGATTTGCTCTTTTTTGACATTTTGTTTAAAATTAGAGAATTAAAGATTGAAATTTTACAGTATGTTGTTTTAAGTATTATGCTTCTTGGTTTCATAGGCAATTACTTTTTCCTTTAAAGTAGACTTATTCCTCCCTCCCTCCCTCTCTCCCTTCCTTCCTTCCTTCCCTCCTTTGTCTGTATTTATGTATGTATTTTGCCTTAGTGGGATTCACTCTGGCATAGTGGAAAGAGAGTGAGGTGTGGAGGCAGACAAACCTTGGTTGGAGCATGCTTTCCTATTAGCTATGTAGCTTTGGCATAGGGTGACCAGATGTCCTAATTTGCTGAGGACTGAGGGGTTTCCTGGAAGACAAGATTTTCAGTGCTAAACTCAGGACAGTTTATCACAAACCAGGACAGTTGATCACCTTACTTAGGCAAGACACTTAACCTCTCTGAGCCTTGGAGTCTTCATATGTGAAATGAGGATAATAATACTTGTCTCCTGAGTTATTTTGAGGATTGGAGCTAGTGTACAAAAAGGGCCTGAAGCTATGTCTGACAGCTACTAGATCTCAGGAAATGATACTGATAGTAGTATTAATATTAGTAATTTTCTATATAGTTTTTAAGGCTCGAAGAGATCTTTCATCATCATTCAGTTCTGCCATCAATGCTTTTCTCTTAATTTCTAATGTCTGTTCAGGAAAGGGGAGTTTAGTTTGTTTTCTTCACTTTTATGTAAGCCTAGGTTTCTAAAATGTTACTTTCCCAATTAAAAAAAGGCTACTAAATTTTGCCTAACATCTCTGAGTGGAGTCTAAGGGTAACACACCAACTGAGATTCAGATTATCTTTTAGAAACCCTGAGAAAGTCATTGAGGCCCCTAAGGTCTTCCTCTTTAGATACAAGACATATGGCTTTTACCAAGCCCCTTCTTTCCCAGATGCAGGTCTGATGTGTTTCAGGTATTGAAGGCTTGGGAACTGACAGTCTGCTCTGGATACTTCCCTACACAGGAGAGTGAAGGTCCAGGCCACCTGCCAACATTAGATCACCTGCCCCACAGCAAGCTTGTCCTCGCTCTATTGAGTTGGCTCTTTTGTCCAGAAAAAGGCGTTGGGAACCAGGGAGGCCAATGGGGTGGAAACGTGTGGCCTTGGGGAGAAAGTAAGAGGTTAAACCTGCGTATGGACTCCAACACTTGTTCTAGCTCCCCCTGACTCTCTTCTGGTCCTTGCCCACTATCGAGGTGTGGGCCTCTGTCTCCCATCTTCAAGTTTGAGTAGAGGTGATGAAATGGAGAAATGAATACCAAAGTGTCTCCAAAGGGGAAAAACTAAGACAACTCAGTAGAGGTCCAGTTTCTGGGCTCATAAGCATTTTATTTTATTGGTTCAGAATAAACAGAGAGCTCTATTCAGCCAGGACTTATCAGCTTCCTCCCTCCAAGCTGTCTGAGATGGTCTAGTCTCCAGGTAACAGGCTGCACCTGCCCTTGTGGACTTCCTGCTTGGATGTTATTATTATTTTTAAATTGTGGTAAAGAAAAAACACATAACAAAATTTATCATATTAACTATTTTTAAGTGTATAGTTAAGTACATTCATATTGTGCCATTTCTGGATGTTATTTTCAAGTTTTTGATCCTTCATAAGTTCTTAGGTTTGTGTTTTTTCTCTGGATAGGAAATGAAGATATTCTCATTGAAGAAAATTTGGAAAGTACGGAGAAGTACAAATAAAGAAAAAGAATCATTATATCACTACAAAAACAACCACTTTAAAATATTTTGGAATATATTTCTTTCCAGGGCATTTTTCAATGCACTAGTTAAAAGAATTAATATTTTAAAAAATCTTAAGAATTTCATGGCTGTGTATTAATTTACATGTATAAACTATTATTTATGTAAGTCTTCCTCTAGCTGGATTTTAGGATGATACATTTTCACTATTCCAAACAATTGATATATATCTTTGGGCATAAATATTTATGATTATTTCCATAGAGGATGTGAAAAAAAGAATTGCTGGATTAAAGAACAAATATTTTTAGCCTTTTGCATATTAGGTTTTACATTATCTTTACATTTCCTCCCAAAATCTAAGTTAAAAGATAAGACAAAATGTGATATTTTCTATAGAAGGGACTTGTACGTTCCTCATCTCCAGGCAGGTCCCAACTCTCCCTGGAAGGTTCTCCAAAGAAGAAATCTCTGATTTCTTTTAGCAGTCCTATAGTAGGGGTGGCTAAGGGTTTTCACCTTATTTGATCATTAGGTAGTAGCTGCCTTTAGTACCGAGTATTGTGGTGCTATGCATACTGAAAACCATCACTGTTAGACCCTTTTTTCTGTATCTAAATTAAATACTTTTACTCCAGAATAGGATTTGAATACTTTTGAAGAACTTGAGCGACATTATTTCTCCACGATATAGTGTCTTGCACTAAATACTAAACCAAAAGGAAACTCTGTTTATCCCTACTCCTAATTCCTCTTTTACTCATTTCATATTCATTTGGGCTATTCTGAAGAAAATCATCCCTTTCCTTCCTCAGGGTGGATTGGGAAGGATGATAAATCAGCCTGGCTTCAGCTGGACAAATGGAATAGTTCCAAAGCAGCTCCGAGGTGTATGCGAACACCTGAGAACTGAAAAATCAAAGAAACTGTGGATGCCGCTGAGGACCCAGAGATACAGCTGACTGAGTCTGTGTGAGGATCGGTGAGTGTATGTTTGCTCGTGTGTGGTTCCTGACAAGTATCTGGGAGCTTTGGGCCACTCAGACTGGTCACAGGATGGAGGTTGATGAGGAGACATCAGGGTTGTTGGGGGATTAGAGATAAGGTATGTAAAGCACTAAATGCAGTACTGATAATCCCAAGGACTTGATAAGGAAACAAAATAGTGAAAACATGTTGGTGAATCATTGTGATTGATCCCTGAAGGTCACATAACTGGTTGGCCGTGGAGTTGGGACCAGAAGTTCAGGTTTCCCCAGAGACTGGATTCCAAGCCCAGTGCTCTCTCCAATGAAATGCTCCAACTCTGAGATACCAGGCACTTTGGCGCAAATTGTAGTCATTGCAGTGGTTGACCCTGTATAATATCTGTGGTGGCAGGATGGGGCTGAATATTACCCAAGAAAAAAGGTAAAAGAATTGGGCATCCCATGGAAACATGGATTTAACCCTCTTTCTTTTGGACCTCAACATGAATGACAGTGAAACACTAGCCCACTCCTCAGGATTCTCCAGGGATTTTTATGGCTAACAGTGATGAGTCATATTTTGAGCTTGTACATTATGACTTGCACATACTGTTTTCGCACAGAGTCTTCAAAACGTCCTTAACCTTAGTTTTCTACTATCCAGTTTGGTAATCCCACTTGTTTAAAATTGAATGTGAAGGTTGTTTTCTTTTCTTTTCTTTTTTTGCCATTTTTAGGTTGTAATTATCAGTTTCCTGGGAGAACCAAAGAAGTCTCCCAGATCTTCCCTCTCTGTACTGTAAATACTGTGCTATTTGGTAAATGGTCAGAGAGGTTCAGAGGTTGTGCCTCTGAAGGTTTTTTTGGAGTTCAGTTTCAACCAAAGGGGTAAAAAAATAAAATAAAATCAAGGCAAAGCAATGAGTGCCTGATTGCTAAGGACTCTGGGTCCTTAGGATATAGTCTTTGTGGTATATGACAAATCTCCACTCTTTTTTTTAAGATTTATTTATTATTTATTTATTTAATTTATTTTTGGCCGCGTCGGGTCTTAGTTGTGGCACGCGGGCTCTTCATTGTGGTGCACGCGGGCACAGGATTTTCTCTTCTCTAGTTGTGGCCCACAGGCTCCAGGGCACGTGGGCTCTTTAGTTTGCAGCACGCGGGCTGTCGTCGAGGCGTGTGAGCTCAGTAGTTGTGGCATGTGGGCTTAGTTGCCCCGCGGCATGTGGGATCTTACTTCCCTGACCAGGGATCGAACCCGCGTCCCCTGCATTGTAAGGCGGATTCTTTACCACTGTACCGCCAGGGAAGTCCCCATCTCCACGTTTTGACTGTGGAACCCAGGCTTGGCCAAGCTAAATACCATTGCTCTGGCTATAGGAAGAGATGATGGATGGATACCTGGATAGGAATAGATTCATGACCCAAATAGTCCAATGAGTTTTATCAGGATTTTTTTCTCCTACAGATATCAGGAAAGAGATACCTCCTTTTTGGCAAGTTTCCCGAGCCGAAAGATGGCCTATGCCTGGAAATATGATCAGCCATCACTGCTAGCCCGTGGGAACAACCTGCCTGAGAAACACACCAACCGAGAGGAAAGCAGAACTGAGACGTGAGCAGAAAAAGGTAGGGCCTCGAGCATATTCCTCGATCCTTCTGTGCCTGAAACCAGTCCTGGCCTCATGCTAGCTACACAAGCCAAGGCCCTGGTTGCCTAAGTTGTTGAAGTCAGATGTTTTCACTTAAATAGATCCTTTACTCACATTATTCCATTAGCCTTATTATACCTAGTCTGTAGATAAGGAAACTGAGATTCTGAAGGGTTAAGTGTTTTGTTCAAGCTGACACAGCTGGGAAATGGTGCGGCCTGGATTTGAGATTGGGATGTTCTGCTTCTATAGAGCATGCTGTTTCCCTAGCCTGATGCAGCCTCAGTGAGTATGGCTAATGGAGCTGGTCAAGCCAGACCTTGATGTCACCAAGGGGACAGGCACTGACTCTCTTGTTTTACTAGCTCATGGGCTTACCAATGACATTAGACACTCCAGGCTGGCACACTCAGGGTCAGACAGGCTAAACTTGGTTTTTGGACCCCATGCTGCATGCCCGGCAGCTCTGGGAATCCCTTTTTATTCAGGCTTCCCAAGTTGCAGAAACTGCTAACTGGACTGGATCAGACCTGGCTGGCCTCCAGGCAGCCAGGCTGCTGCTGAGAAGACAGAGATTCTGCAAACAGAAACACCCCAGGGAGATGCACTCGGCTTTGAGGTGCTGAGACTCCCACCTCCACATTCTGAAGCTAAGGAAAAAAGAGCAGAAGCTGTTCGAATGTGAGAAAACAGTATCTTTAATATTTAAGTAACAAAACATGGAGGTCAATACTCAGTGCATGTACAATAAGACAGAGTAGCAACAAAAAAAATTTACAAAGCGCAATCTAACTACATGGAGGCTTTCAAACAATTAAGTGTTGGATAGAGAATGTGCTAATTAAAAGCCCAGCTGAGCCACACCTCAGGGCCTCAGACCTGACTAGGGACTTGGTGGTGGTGCGGGGGAGAGTTCACTGTGTTCATGGCCTTCCACTCAAACCCTGAGAACCCTGAACAATCTCCATGTCCTACATTGCTCAGCTTTCTCTCTCCCAACCTCCACTTTGTGTGTGTGTGTGTGTGTGTGTGTGTGCGTGTGTGCGCGCGCGCGTGTGTGCGCATGCACTTGCTGACTTTTTTTTAATTTTAATTTTTTTTTTTTACACTAGGTCCTTGTTGGTTATGTAATTTAAACATAGCAGTGTGTGCATGTCAATCCCAAACTTCCAATCTGTCCCTCCCTCTTACCCTTCCCCAATGGTCACCATAAGGTGACCATTCTCTAAGTCTGTGAGTCTGTTTCTGTTTTGTAAATAAGTTCATTTGTATCATTTTTTTTTAGATTCTGCATATAAGCGATATCATATGATATTTGTCTTTCTCTCTCTGACTTATTTCACTTAGTATGATAATCTCCAGGTCCATCCTGATTTTATCTGTTCATCCTTTACCCCATCTTAGACAATGATTTTCATGAGCGCTCTTATGTGGTTTGGCCTAAAACCATTGCTGTCTCATTGAGAAGTGTCTCTGGGTTTACTCTTTGGATTCTTGGTGAACACAAGTCCTCTCTGTTTAATGGGCCATGATCTGGTCCCCGCGCCCCCCCCCCCACGTAGTCTTTACAGCCTGAAGACCCCTATGAATATTCACCCATCTCCTCGGAGGCCACTTTCATATGCACTATTGGCCTGAGGACTTTTTTCCTCCAAAGAATAACCCAATGGTCAGATTCCCCCAGTGCCAGCGCTGTTCCCTGAGTAGGTAGTTTTGAGAGATTGGCCTTACCTCAGTTTCCTGGGCGGGGGGGGCCTATTCTGGCTCTCGTGCTGGGATGGGATTCTGGTGGCCTGGAAGAAGGAGGTTAGGCTTTTGGCAGTAGTGATGCACACAAGGAAGGCGTGTGGCTGCAGAGAGTTCTCGAACATCCAACGGTCCAACCACTCAAGATGAATTTAGTGAAGGGACCAACTTTCAGTGTCACAAAGCTGACCACAGTGCCAAGTAAGTGCTATCCTCAACTCTTAGTGGCCTGCAGCCATGGAAGTGTGGACACTTGTCACTTGGAAATATTACATTCAGGCTCATCACTTTTTAAAAAAAGAACCAGTTTCAACTCACTTCCTAGGACCTGCTGTGTTCCATTATTTGGTTTTTACATGGATTACACTGATTCTATCATCTATAGATGAGCCCAGGAGACCTCAAAGGGAAAGAAATAGGATCAGTGAGCATTTCATGAAATTTGGACTTAAATGTGATTTTACAAAGTACAATACAACATCAGAGCAATTATATTTTTCATTTTCTTCTATTCATGTGCAGCAGTGAGGCTGATTCACAGAGACAGTGTATCATTTCACTAATACATTATTTATTCTAAGTATATTTAGAATACCAAATATATTTAGATTACCAAAAAAAAAAAAGAAAAAAGAAAAAAATTCTTTTCTCATTCCTCTGAGGACAGTTTCTGGCCTGCGGCAGAAAGAGGACCTGCAGTGGGGAGTCCAGCTAGAATTAGCAGATGTTAGCAGAAGTGGAAAAGGTTGGTTTCGTCAAACTGAAATCACTTCGGTCCAAGTAACGTTCAAGATCATAGTGTAAGAAAACTGAGATAATAAGCTGCAGATACGATAAATATTTTTCCCTACTAACTTTCCTTCAATCGGTGTTATTAGTAGCCAAGTTAGGGCGGGGGTGGGGAGAAGGGGCAAAAATCGAATAGCAGAAAATGATGTCTTTTGATTGACTCTTTTTTTCCTTTCATAATTGTTCTGGGGGATGAGTTGGGAAATAGATCATCAATGGGCCATTGGCTAGAAGGAGGAGGGAGAGTCTGCCTAAATTATCTAAGTGATTGATAGGAATTCAAACCACATTCTATCATCAGATTAAAAAGGTTATGTTAAAAAAAAGAAAAGGATTGGAAGGATTGGAAAGATTGGAAAATGAATTGGAAAAGGATTGGAGGATTGGAAAATGTGGGCTATAGTCTCTAAGGCACATCTGCTAACTCAGCTGTTTCGTGATGGAACATTTAGAGACAGAGGCCGGTGTCCAAGACCATCTGGCCTCACCACAGGTGAAACCAAGGCTTTCTAACTTCCAACTGTGAGTCAAAAGCAATTAGAAATCAAGGTAAAATGTCCTTGTTTTGGGGTGAGCTCTAGTTGGGGGATTTCTTCTGCTCCTGCCGAGGTGTCTTGGAGGGCTACACGTAGTCGTACTTGGAAGGATGAGATTGTCCCTCATCTTCTGTGCGGGCACCCCCATCGTATATCTTCTTGTTTTTGGTGTTGGACTCAAAGACAGTACTGGCTTTGAAGCCTCCAGGCCTGTAGGCAACATTGTGGCCCGAGGCGTGATAAGAGACGGCTTTGTAGCTGAAAGCAAAAGAAATATTCTATGATCATAGATGTATTTGGTAGGAGGACAAACTACTCATTTTCCCTAGGATGCCTGACTTTTAGCACTGAAAGTCCAGTGTCCCAGGAAACCCTTAGTCCTCGGCAAACTGAGACAGTTGCTTCCCTGGGCTTTGGGACACTGGCTTTTCAGCCTCTGCGGTAGAGCAGAATTTCTTGCTTTGTATTAGAGCTGGGGGGTTAGTGACTAGTGAGTTCCCTCTGTTCATCAGTTAAGATGAAGCAGAACCAGAAATGATGTCCAGGTGAACATGGTCATGCCAAAGAATCATAGAATTTGTGAGCTGGGAGGTATTTACATGCAACCCATCTCCCCTAATCTGCTTAGTATGTGGATGAGGTAACAGAGGCTCAGAGAGGGCAAATGACTGGCTAGAGGTCACGGGGCTGGTGAACAGGAGAACCTGACTGGGATCCAGGTCTCCCAACCCCAGGCCCAGTTACAGAGGCACAACAGGCATTCTCAGCGGCAGTGCTACTAACGTTTTGGAACGGATACTTCTTTGCTGTAGGGGCCTGTCCTGTGCTCTGTAGGATATTTAGCACCAGATTCCAGGATCACCCAACTCTTCCTCCCCAAAGCTGTAACCATCAAGAGTCTTCAGATGTTGCCCAATATCTCCTGGGGACCAGGGCAGGGGGGGGTGGGGGTGGGAGGTGGGTAAAATTGCTCCCAGCTGAGGACCATTGAGTTACAGAATACTGGAGTCGGGGCGGCGGGGGGGGGGGGGGGGGGGCACCTAGAGGGCTGGGTTTTTCCTTCAATAGCATCATTTCTAAATCTGCTCAGGCTGAAATAGGCCTGTTCTGGTCTTTAGGTCTCCTCGTAAAAGATAAGCTTCATGATCCTCTTGTCAGTAGAGTTCTTCCGTGTACCTCTACTGATCATTCTGCCTGCAAATGATATGTTAAAATGGACTCGGATAAAACATCGGTTTGCATTGGGACGGGGAGACTCACTTGGTTTCCTCGGGCGCCAGGCCCCGGCACGTGATGCACATCAGCACACCCCCAATTAGCGTGAGGCCTCCAGCGACCCAGCCGACAAACAGAGCCGCACCAAAGGTGTACCTGGGTGGGGAGACGGTGGCTGTGAATGTGGTTGACTCAACTCCCCGGGCTCTACCCAGTGAACCTGGCCATGCCCATCCTCTCTGTCCCCACTTTGGGATTCTACATCTATCCCAGCCCGCTCCTGAACACAGCCCTTTGGGTCGCAGTCAACTGAATCAGGTGTCCTGGAGAATAGAATTGGGACTGAAGCTACTCAGCAAAAAAGCTGTGGGATTCTTAGGCCCCTAGCATCACTCAGGCATAGAATTAATTGTAAACTTCTAATTTCAGAGAAACATCTCAGGAAATCCCCCCCCCCTCCCTATTGGCAAAGGGAAATGTCTTGAAGGTTTGGTAAGAGAAGTTTGAGAGATTAGGGAATCAGTCTCAAGTTATTATTTCAGAAGGAGTTTTGGTCTCTTGGGTTCTTACTGTGGATAAATCTCTAACTCAAGTAACCCTGGTAACCATCCGTGCCGGTAGGAGCATTAAGTTTAGAAAGACCTAATGTGAAGAGACCAGTCATTCTTTCATTCATTTCTTTACTCATTTGTTCAACAAGTATTTATTGAGCTCCTACTATGTGCCTGGCACTGCCAGGCACTGGGACAAAGGGATGAACAAAACGGACACAGACCCCACCCTCATGGTGCTTCTGTTCCAGTCCACACTGAATTCCAGTCCACCAAGGCTGGTGCCCTTCCCCTTGGAGGGTTGCCTCCAATGGGACTCAATTACATCAAAACAGGATTGTCTGAGAACAAAATCTCTGAAGTTGCCTGCCCAAGGGACACGGGAATGTTCTAAGGAGACGGTGTAAGAGAGTGATGGCGGGCATTAGCGCTGGGTGCCAGGCGGGTGGGTGACTCCTCAGGCAGGGGCAGTGACACCAGGCACCCAGATACTGCGGCCGAGGCGAGCTCTTCAAAATAGGGTGACCAACCATCCTGATGTGCCTGTGACAGAGAAGTTTCCCAGGATCTGGGACTATCAGTGCTAAAACTGGGAAAATCCCAGGAAAACCAGGACGAGTTGATCAACGTGCTTCTAAGTAGCCCTTGTAGTCAAGAGACCATGAGGGGATGGTAAAGGAGGATGAGGGCAGCTTATGGGGATCACATTTTTTCCTATTCTTGAAATAAAGCAGGAACATGGGTGGCGAGTGGAGTTCCAGGGAGCCAGAGAGTAATGGATTTATCACGTGCTCACGCTCATCTGTCTCCCAGGATGGTGCTGCTAGAGAAATACCAAGTGTATCCACTCCAGAGATGACGGGTCACTTAGGTATAATATTTACATTGCTCTCCCAGAACAAGATCTTTCTCCTTCAGGAATTTGCTGCTGCTTCTTGCTATGAAATACATCCCTTTGAAGTGGCTAAATGAATATAGGTATTGGAATTGCTCTTCCATCTTTGAAAAGTTCTACTCTGCTTCCGACACCAAATTACAGTGAGGTTTCATCTCCCTCCACTAGACCGTGACCTCCGTGAGAACGAGGACCTTGTCGTTATCCCCAGACCTCAGAAGAGTGCCTGTATGTTCGATACATTTGTAGAATGAATGAATGAATGAATGAGAGAAAGAGCAGCCGTACAAGAAAGAAACATTACTTTTCTCATCTGTACCGCACCTCCCTCATTTCGATTCCAGCTTTGCCCTGTCCCTAGCTGGGTTCCCGTCATGGACTGGAGACGTGGGGGTGACGCTCATTTACAGGCTTGGGTTAGCAGTGCCTGTTTCATTGCCACCACAATGGGGCCTGTGTAAGAGTGGTAGATAAATACTGTGAACTGTCGCTGTATTTCAATGCAAATGTCAGATCAGCCTCAAGTCATATCGCCAAGGATATTTCACTGAAATGAAGCTTATGAATTTACAGATCATTGTTGATTTATGATATGGCATGGTTGCCTCTGATAAATTTTTGCTATTTCAGGCGCTGACAGTCACATTAGGCATACGTGTTTAATCGGATTTTTACAACAATGTTCACCACGGAATACTGAGACTAGATTAGGGGGTTACCTGGTCTGGACGGTCTGCACCATCCCACCCATGCTGGTGTACATGTTAGCTGTGGACATCCAGAAGTTAGTCACCAGCATGTTGGCAAATACAGACACTCCAGCGATTGCACACAGACCTGTGGGCAAGAAAAAGAAAACTCCGGAGTCAGCTTCAAATGGATCACATTGTTTGTGAGGCAATGTATGTTTAAACGAGTTTAGAGGAGCAGGCTGCAGAATACGCTATTCCTATAACAGGATGGTCAATCCAAGCATCGATTATTGAATTCCCACTGTGAGTCAGACCCTGTGCTAGGAGCCTACACTCTTTTATCTCTCCAGCTGAGGAAGGATTTGTACGTGCGCAGAAAGAGATTTTCCATCTTGGGACCAGGGGTCAGTAGTACAAATATTTTGGGCCTGGTTCTTTGATGATGTCAAGGGCTTTTCCCTTAAAATCATTTTCTAAAGTCTCACCAAAATAATGCCTTTAGGGATTGAGTCACATGTCTACCTAGAGTTGAGAATCTCTCATAGTGAGGCGAGAGTGGCAGCTAAGAGGGACACCAGCACTCACGATAATTCTGCAGAGTGTAAGTGAGCCTTAATCTCAGATCTTGAATCCCAGCGTGTAAAGCTCTGATCTGTGTTCAAACCATGCTCACTAGGGAGAAGCCCTGTCCTCTGCCAGAGTGATTTTGCTTTGACATTCCTGGATGTGAGAGAGGGAACCCCAGACTCCTTGTTTACCTGAGATGATGAACATGATCCCGGAGGTAAGTGTCATTTTGGCTTTGGCAGAGTCATCCATGCCGCCGATGCGGATGCACTTGAGGGCGAAGATGGACACCAGGAGGCCAATGATACTCAGGACGATGCCCACAATCATCAGGGCTCGCACGGCCTGCAGCATGGCTGCGGGGCGAGGGGCAAGACACAAGCAGACAAGTAAGACCACCTCAGCGGGATTGAGTAGGCTCTGGTGTAATACAACGAAACGACTACAGCCAACCAGCACCAAACTGCTGAGAAAAGGCGAGTCCATAAACTGGGAACCTTATCATCCTCAGGGGAGATGAAATGGTGAAAAACGCAAAACCAGCGCTTACACTCCCCTGATGGATGAAAGACATGCACGCGGGAGTCTATAGAATGAGAAAATTATGAACTGTTGGAGCTGGGAGGGCCAAGGGAATTTAGCTACTTCATGTCCTCATTTGAAAGCTTGATAACCTGGGGTCCAAGAAGGGGGAAATGGCTTGACTAAGGTGCATTAAAAAAATTATTGATAGAGCTTATAGTAAAACTGTGTTGCTTTGACTTCTAACCCAAACATCTTTCTTCTCTAGTCTTTCCATAGGAACTCAGTGCTTCATAGGGTTGTGTCCACTTCCGGAAAGCTCAATACTCACTCACAGCCTATAATGAAGCAAGGTCACTAGGTGGTATACCAGGGGCACTGCATTGTTGCCTCTTCCCAAAGGGACTACTAAGGTCATGGTGAGCTGTAGGTTTGACGATTATATCAATCTCAGGCCTTTCAGCACAACCACAGTTTATCAGCAGTTCCCTTTCCAGGAATCAATGGAAGCTGTACATCCTGCGGGGACTCGCCTGCAGTGGCCTCCCCTCCAGATATTTCCAAAGAGGTTTCTAGTGCGTCCTTAAGGTGCAGTGACTCATCCCAACAGTTTTTTACTGAGCCTGCATGACTAGGCATGGGGATGACCGTGAGTAACAGGTCGGATATGGTCTCTGCCCTCACGGAGCTTATGCCAAAGTGGGGAAAGAAAGTCATTAAACATGTCCACCACAAGCATAATTAATTTTACAAAAGGAAGATAAATTAGTTCTTGTGTCTTCCAGAGGGAAAGGCCACTAGTGTGGGTAGTTCTGGTAGAGCAGAACTGAAGAACCATGTGAAGCAAAGCAGAGAGCTCTGTCCTATTCTAGTTGTCATAGTCAACTGCTACTTTTTTTTTTCCGGTACGCGGGCCTCTTACTGTTGTGGCCTCTCCCGTTACGGAGCACAGGCTCCAGACGCGCAGGCTCAGCAGCCATGGCTCACGGGCCCAGCCGCTCCGCGGCATGTGGGATCTTCCCGGACCGGGGCACAAACCCGTGTCCCCTGCATCGGCAGGCGGACTCTCAACCACTGCGCCACCAGGGAAGCCCGCCAACTTCTACTTTTAATTGAAAGCTATTAGGGACTTTTCAACGTTAAGAGATTGAATCCATATAAAAACTCCCTTGCAATGTAGGTAGTATTATTATCTCTATTTTATGATTGAAAAAATTGAGACTCAGAGGTTAAATAACTGCCCAAAGACACATATCAAGGGAAAGGCAAACCTGGAACTGTTTCAAAATGGTTATTTTCCCATCACAATACATTGCTCTGAGATACTTTATCCTGGAAAAACAGGTAGAGTTCTGGCTGCCAGCAAGGTATAGGGATCTGTAAGCTCCTAACAGAATGTATCCTTCAAACTTGGAGACTAGACCATAAAATGTCATCCTCTGAAATGGATGCTAAGAATGTATAAAGGAATATTCTCCAAAAGTCATCTCAGGGAATTGCCTGTCCCAGGAGATTATTTATAAATGTGACTCTCAAGACAAGGGAGCCCCGGGAGGAATTCTCTCCAGTCTCTTAGGGAAGATTTCATCTCAAATATGGCCGATATCAGGGGAGCTGCCTGCTTATTCACTCTAACGTGTGTATCATAAAGCAATTTGTCATGATGGAAGAATGGGAAATCAATGAAAGATATTGAAAACAGGAGAGGTAGGTCATGCACAGTTCATTAAAGAGCCTTCTGCAGTGTCTGAGGAATGGAGGCCCCGGCAACTTTCTCATCAGGTAGTGAGACAATGGTAACCAGCTACTCTAGTTCTGTGCCATTGACTTCCATTCACTTAATTCTGATTCTCTTCTCCCTAAAGAAACTTCTGCTTTTAACTTCGCTTCCCTGCTGGGAAGAGATTTCTCTAAGCATCCATCATCAGTCTTGGTCCTATTAACCACTCTATTCTGGGGGTAAATGTGTTGGTGTACGGTGTGGACCAATCTTCCAGGATCTGACCATTCATTCCTAGAAGAATTGATGAACATTAGCATCTTGGGCTTGCAGTTTCCTGATGCTAGAGCCACGGTGGCCCCAGTAAGGTGAAAAGAACTCATGAGGGCTTAAGAGTGGCCTCTGGATCCACTCCTTAATATAAGAGGACCCTAGTGTGTCACCTCTGTTTTCCAAAGCCTCGCCCAATGGCTTTGTTGACCCCACACATACTGGGAACAAACACCTCATCCATTCCCTCATTAACAAATGCAGGCATGTGACATCTACTTGTGTATTTATTTATACCTTTGTGTATTCATCAAGCACATGTTGGTATACTTTCATAGTCAAACATTCACAGATTCATGTGCTCATCCATGAATTCATTCATTCATTCATTCATTCACCCATCATGCATTCTTAAGCTCAAATTCTCTGCAAAGCCCTTTGCCAGATGCTGTAGGAAGAATAAAATTTCATGAGAAATAATCTCTGTCTTCAAGCAGCTTACAACCTGGAAAGATTATATTTTCACTGGAAATCCTGAACCTCAAATTTCTTTTCACCTTGGGAGTACCTTGGCTAAGAAATCATAATAGAACCCCTTTCTGACAGTCACTCATCGTGTGGTTCGAGCTCTCTTTCACACACACAATTAAACTCTAAGGCTGTGGTTCAGGACAGCTGTGGAGAGGACATTTGTGGGGCAGCCCCAGACTTCAGGAAATACCCTCAGGGCTCTTCTATTTTTGCATGTTGCTACCAGAAAACTGGACCTATGAGAGGAGGAAGGGACTTTGACTTTCCTCCCGTCTTGTCCTCATGGGCCTCTTATGAACTTCAAATCTACTCAGGAACCTGTTAAAGGTTTTAAAAACTGCTCTTGTTCTGATATTTTAAGCCTTAAGCCATTCAGAGAACAAAATCCTTTATCCCTTTTGAGAAGCACCTGGCAAGGCATCTGGTTAAAACAACTAAAACCCAACCAACCAACCAACCAACCAACCAATCAACCAGCCAAATAAACAATATTAACCAAGTAGGATAAAAAATATCCCTTCCTCATTCTATGAAAAATTTTACTCATCCTGGACTGTTGGCAAGGATGGGGTCATTGAATCTCTTTAACTGAGTGGTTCTACTATTTGTTCCTGAAAACATACCATGTATGTGCTATGGCTGTGGCTGAAGTATGTGGTCTTCCCTGACATTGCTGGATTAGAAGGGATGGTGATGCCAGCTGGTGGGAGGTGAAAGCACTGGGCTTGCCTGATGTGGAGAGCAGCCGCTGCTGTGTGTGCCACAGGATTCTTTGGGTACCGAAGCAGGCAAAGACAGCCTTTGCCTCAGGCTCTCAGATGCCCTCTTGCCTTTGCTGGGTCAGGTATGCATGACAAGACCTCATTCTTTACTGCTCTCTCTTGATCTCTGGATTTCTGATGAACACTGGTACCTGCTTTGAACCAGGGGTCCACCCTGACCCTGAGCTCCTTTTTATTTTTTAGAATCTCCTTCTAGGGTTAGGGTTAGATTACCACTTTCTTTTAGCCTGTGGTTGGGCAAAGACACACTGTCTTAAATCTTGCGGGGCCACTGTCAGAGCCACAACTCTGGACCTGGATGGATGAACCAAGATCTTCCTTGCTTTGGAGACCCCTTGTGGGTGTTCTTCTGAGGGTGGGAGCTGTGATGGGGGCAGCTGTCAGGAAGCGAGGGGAAATGTTCTTCACTACTCATTGCTGGAACCTCCCTATGTCTAGTAATGACCATGGGGATGCATGGTGGTGACCCGAACTTCCTTTCCATCTGGAAGATTCTACCACCTGGAATACTAATCCATCTCCATGGATAAGTCACCAGAGGAACTGCTTCCAAAGGAGGTAAGATTTCTCTTTTAGCCTCTCTGTCTCTTATTTGATATTCTGAGCAAGGGGCATAGGCTTATCAGCTGATAACAGGTGAGTCAACGGGTTCTATAGACTGATTCCCTGCACCAAAGGTGTGACTACAGCATTCTTTCCAATGAACAAAGACGTATTATCAGACCTGAAAGGTGGGCAGGATTCAGGGCTGACAGAAGCAAACAGAAAAATGGGAACTCAGTTTCCGCCCCCCACCCCCCACCGTTGCAATATATCTTATTCCCCCAAAGTAGCTATGAACTGACAGGCAAGGCGTGGTTCCCAATCCTGGCTGTACCTTAGCCTCTCCTGGGGAAACTTCTAAAGAAATGTTAATGTTTTGCCTTGATCCCTAGGGATTTTCATTTAATTGTTCAGTGACATAAAATTGCAAGGAATAATCTGGGAAAACAGCCCTCAAGAGGGCTTCGGAGGAGGTGCTCAGAATGGGGAGTTGAGAGGAAAGAGTTCCCAGTGGCTGACATCACTAAGCTGGCTAGGGGGTGTGGGTGGGGCTGATGAGACCGCAAGTCACAAAGTGCCAAAGACTGGAAATGGGGCCTTTGTTGGGGTGGGAGGGGGAGGACCCATATCTTCAGGCGCAGCTTGGCTTCAGATTGAAGGCAGGAATGGCTGGTGGAGGAGCCCAAAGGAGGGGATCCCAGAGGAAGGAAGTCTAAGGCCAGACCTCAGAGGGAAAGCCCTTCAGAACAAGGTGGGAAGGCTTTGATTCTCTAGAGATCCCAGGGAACTGATATGGAGGTCCTGGGTATCTCATGAAAACCTGCAGACTTCATGATACCAGGTGAGTGTCATTAGGCAAGTCTTTTAACCTCACGGAAGCCAAGTCTCCTCAACTCTGGAGTGGGATAGAGATATTTCTTGCAAAGAAGTGTTGTGAGGATCAGATGCTGCTTGGCCCCAGCATGGAACTAAGCCAGCCTCAGTAAGTTTTGGTTTCTTCCCCTTCCCTAAAAAGAAGTTATCTCTCCATAGAGAACAAACTAGTGGTTACCAGTGGGGAGCGGGGGAGGGGCAATATAGGGGTGTGGGAGTGGGAGATACAAACTATCGGGTGTAATCTAGGCTACAGGGATGTATTGAACAACACGGAGAATGTAGCCAACATTTGATAATAACTGTAACTGGAAAGTAAGCTTTAAAAATTGTATAAAAATTAATTTAAAACAATTTGAAAAAAAGCAGTTATCTCTCTCCAACCTGACATGGCTTTGATTTGTGTTAACCGTGTACAAACCTGAATCCTCTCACATGGTGATTAATATAGTTGAGAATTTGAAAGCCATGGGTGAGAGAGTGTGAAGGGCAGGAATGGAAGAAGACTTGGGAAGAGGAGGAAGAGAAAGGCCTGGACCAAGGTAGGGGGGAAGATCTCCTCTTATTCACAATATTTCAGGATGCCAGTTGACACTGTAGTCACTCCTGCTGCCTTGAGGACTGGCTATTCTTAAATACACACTGTTCTCCAAGGCCATACATGATCAACGATTTAAAGTATCTCCTCTCCCACACACTCAGTCCCAAGAAATGTCTTTCCTGGATTTTGGTGGGATCCTGTTTCCCCGATGCAGACCGGCAGGGCTGGGGTCCCCCTCTGTGAAGGCTGCCTGGAGCTTTTCAGAGTTTCAGATTTGTGAGCAGTTGTCGGGAGTGGTACAGAGATCTGTGGGATCCTTTTTCATTTGGGGATGTGAGGGGGCTTCAGGGAGGAGATGGTATTGAGCTGGACCCCACATATGGGAAGATTTGTGCAGGTAGCAGTTGGGGTGTAAGAGGGGGGACATTTGGGCAGTAGGGGCAGTGGGTATCCAGGACCAAGCCCAAGGCCTAGTAAATGGACAGGGAAAACCTTAGGCTGTGGGCAAAGGGCTGGTAAGAGATGGGTCAGGGAAGGGAGGTGAGCAATGCAGGAGGGCGTGGGTGTCAGGCTGTCATGTCTGCACCTAATTAAGCCGGGAGTGGGGAACCATGGAAGCTGGTTAGGTCTTGAAATATCCAGGGAGATGAGAGGTGAGAACTGGAAGTTGGTGACTGGAAGATTCTGCCCGACCTTCTGCCACAATCAAAGCAGAAAACACTCTAAAGAGATGAAGGATAGAAACCAGAGGTTAAGAGTGAGGGGTGGTAGAAAAATTGAGCCTTTTAATTTGATTGTCAGTGAGCCGGGGAGAGACAGAAATTGACGATGATCCGCATCAAGAGAAGGTTTTCCAGTAAAGGAGGATATGAGCATAAGAGAGGAGGGAAGATGAAAGAGGCAGAAAGGAGAGGGGCTGAGCAGCGGTGACGGCCAGACAGGGGGGCGTGGGGCCTTCAGAGCCGGGGTGGAGAGGTCGGCCTTGGGCGGGAGGGAGGGAGGGAGGGGATCTTGTTCTGCAGAGAGGTGGGGAGATGAGGAGAGGTTCTGGGAGGGCTCAGGGAGGATGGGATCCCTCGATAGAACAGGAAAGACCACGAGAGTGGCAGCGATGGGGTCTGGCCATTTAGGGGAGTGGGGATATTTGGGAGCCCCATGTGTAGAAACATACAGAATGAGCAAGAGATTGATAACAGGTGATGGGGCCCTGGGTTAACGAGCTGAAGTCATGGAATGTCATGCCTCAATTTTCAACAGAAGGTCAATCTTATTTTTTCATTTAATAGTTAAAATTAGCTAGCAACTCAACAATCCACGGTCTCACATCTCCTCCCTTCTGACCTTTGCCCTCGCGCTATAGCATCATCCCTCCTCCAGGGTTTCCTTCCCTCCGGCCAGGTTCTACCACCCTTGATTCTCTAAGCAGGTCTCAGTCAGGGATGGGTCTGTCCTGCAACACAAGTGGCTTCTAAAAATGGAGTCAATACCCCAATTCTTCCACTTTGCCACCCACCTTCTATTTCTTTCTACACATGGAGATGAATTAATTGAATTGCTCTTTACAATTCAAGTTCAAGGGCTTCACAGGCTCCTAACAGTTTTGTGCAAACTTATTCCCCTCTACCTGTCCACAAAGTGTTTGTTTCAGAGAGGCAAAACCCAGCCCTGCTTTCCTTTCCTCACCAAACTCATATCTGGGCCGCTCCTTAGAGCCACTGATCAGCCTGACCTTTTACTTCTTTTTGCTTTAAAAAACAAATGCAAGTAGAGCTTCCATAATATCTAGAATGCAAAGTTCCTGTGATTCCTATTTGAAATAATTATCTGTATGAGAAACAGGGATTTAGCTGATTTTATCTTCAGGGGTGAAACGATGTCACATTTATAATTATACTTATATTCTGAAATTATTATAATATCATTACAGTTCTATAATTATATTTTGACATGCATTGTTTTTTAGGAGTGCAGACCAGAACCTCTCAACACAAATGCAGAGAAAAGATATTTATAGTTTAATGGCAATGTATACTTTCTGGCACCTCAGAGAACTCCAGCTTTTCAAAGGAAAAATTAATTGAATTGATAATGAAATGATATTAGCTCCCCATAAACTTTTTGGACTGGAAGAAAATAGTCACCATCCTACCTACTCCCATGTGTGTGCAGGCAAGAGCAATGCACATACATGCACACGATTACTTTTCTCCTTGAGAAACATTGTCTATTCTAGTACCATGAGCTTGTCCTCACGATAGACCCATTCTTTTCAAGACCTGCTTCCTTACTAGCAATTCCTTTGACCTGAGTACGAAGTCTCCGATATTCACCGCTACGACTATAGCCCTCTTTGACACCGGGTCAACTTCTCCTCTTATTCACACCTCCGATCCGGAGCCCGTGCTGCGAGGGTCATGCCCTGCGCGCATCTCACCAGTCCCTCCTGGCTGCGGTGAGAGAAGCAGGCCCTTCCCTGCCTCACCTGTGCCCTCGCCTACCTGGCAGGCCCAGGATGGTGAAGTAGGGCCGGCACTGGGTGAAGCCGGAGCTCTGCTGCACGCAGCTGCGCCAGAGCCCTTCGTACTGGAACACGGCGGTGACAGGGTTGTCGTACAGGTCCTGGGTGCTCCACGTGTCCATCACCGTGGCAGTGATGCAGCCGGCCAGGCCCAGCATGGACAGCAGGAAGCCCACCACTTGACATGTGGTGGTGGACATGGCCTGGGTCACCGTCCTCCCACCCAGCTGCCTCCTTCGTCCTGCTGTGCTCCTGGGGAGCTGCTCTGATTAGATGGTTTCCCTCAGCCCTTAGTGTTTGCTCACAGTGTTTTCCTTAGATAGTTCAGTTTCACTCTTGGTTCAAGGGCATTATTTTTTCATTTGTTAGGGAAGCAGCCCCAAGAGGCACTTGTCCCGCTGCACCGCGAAGGCCCAGCTGGTTTAAGGGCGAGGCAGTCTGAGTGCACCCCCGCCCCATCCTGGCTCGGGCTCTGCCCAGAGGGCGCCACCCTCTGGGGAAGAAGGGCAGCTGAGACCCCCCCCCCCCACCCCCCCCCGCCCCGCACCACCACCAAAAAAAAGAAGCCCTTCCTTTAGGCTCTGCTCATCACAGGAAACCACTTCGCCTGACCTCACTTAAAAAAAAAGGCTCCAGGAATCTCCTCTTACACCAGATGTTAACATTTTCTCCTCACGACTAAAACCACGTTTCACTGACAGTTCCATTTTGATCTTACAGAAATGGGTGGGGCAGGTATTATTATTTCCCACCCATATTTTTTTGGGGGGGGCTGTGAGTCAAGCGACCTACAAACAGGTTAAGAAACTTGCCCAAGTGCCTTGAGCCACAGCTACTTTTTTTTTTTTTTTTTTTTTTTTTTTTTGCGGTACGCGGGCCTCTCACTGTTGCGGCCTCTCCCGTTGCGAAGCACAGGCTCCGGACGCGCAGGCTCAGCGGCCATGGCTCACGGGCCCAGCCGCTCCGCGGCATGTGGGATCTTCCCGGACCGGGACAGGAACCCGTGTCCCCTGCATCGGCAGGCGGACTCTCAACCACTGCACCACCAGGGAAGCCCCCACAGCTACTTTAAAGATGACAAAGGTGGAGCTCCCATCTCAACTTCCAATCTGGGGCTCCTTCTCTGTTTCCATATGGAGTGGCAGAGGCAGGCAGAGTTGTCCCCTCTTTTGAGAACAGGAAGCCAAATCCTAGAGATAGGCTCTCGGTCCACTGATATTGGAACTGGGATGAGAAGAAGCAGGGCATTGTATTGACGGCCATCTCACCCTTTTACTCCTGTTGCAAGAAGCACGTGAAGACCACGTGGCATGCAGACATGGAAGTTCCACAAAGGCCAGGAGGAGGGCACAGGGCAGGCTGGGCCAGAGACCCTGACCTGGTTACTGAGAGGCCTAGCATCTGCTCCTGACACTGTCCCTAACACGCCGTGTGCTGCGTGATTTGGAACAATGGCTCAACCTCTGTGGGTCACAGTTTTTTCATCTGTAACATGGACAGATTAAACTAGAACACTTCAGAGCCCATTCAGGTCTCACACACTGTCACCTTCTACATTTTGCAAAAGCGGTTTTCACGACAGTTGGTCAAAATATCAGGATTATATAGTCACACAAAAGAGAGACTTGGCTGGAGATCAGCCATGGCGTTTTGTCTACATAATTTGATTTTAGAATTATGTTAGGGAACTGATGGACCTGCTGCTTCCCGTAGGTGGTGTGTGTCTGGCCTCCGAATTCAGACACATTTTAAGGAGACTTTCCCCAAATCTGGATGCCAGGGCCCTGATACACAGCCCCACACACCCATGCCCCAATCTCTAGCCTGCAGACAGGTTCTCCCGGAAACAGGCCTGTGCATCTGGACATTTCAATGTTATCTTGGGTGCACCCAGCCACCACTCCCACGGCTTTATTCCCAGTAAACACAGAAAGCAAATATGCAAGGTCTCCCCTCTGATTTGAATGGAGGCAATGCTCCCCTCAACCGCACACTTTGCTTTAGGTTCTGTGATCAGTGTTTGTAGAGGAAAAAGAATGAGTCAGGAAACCCAGAAGACGAGAGCAGGTAAGAGTTACATGACTAAAGTCAAGTCGTGGCTCTGTATTCCCTGAACTGAGCTACAAGGCCAAGTCTGAAATGTGGGTAGGAGGCAGCTAGAAGAAGTGACTGTTCTCTGCTTGTGGACAGGGATCGACCGATCCAACTGGAAAATGTTGGAGTAAGTCAGGAATGATTCTGCCACTGTGTCTGTGGACAGAGCTCATTTTATTCTTTTTTCAACTAAGAGGCAGGCTTTTTATCCACAAAGAGATCTGTAAGAGTTTGGTTTCCAGTTGTTCATTTTATGACATCTGTCTACCCCCTCCCCACACATTGACTACAATACCACCAGAACAGTAGATTGAAAATGGAAACATTAAAACGAAAAAGTTATTATAGTTATCTATTCTGATTCATGGAGGTTTCCCCACCCACTCTCGTATGCAAATGTTTTTATGCAAAATTTCAGGACAGAAAAAACAAAGTTATTCAGGTAATAAGGAATTAAGCTTTCTTTCTTGCTTGAAATGGCGACAGTGGCTTTATGTTTTAGGAGGAAGGAAAAATTAAGTTTAAAGGATAAACTAAAGCTCCCTCTACCTAGGCAGAATACTGAACGAGTAGAGAGAAATTCTAAGTCTATACGCTTTTTAAAATATGAAATAAGTACTAACATGTTTTAAAACATGTGGAAGATGGGATTTTTTACTTCCTGGTGAGTTTTCTGTGCTCCAAAATGAGTGGACCACTACTTTAGCTGTCACTGCCAAAGAGTGAATGGGGGTCCGCAGAGGAACATCTGGCTTTCTTGTTCATGGCAACAGGCTTTGTTAAAATATATTAAATGTATCTCTAATGATAGTGATAGTTTGTGGTCTGATTATAATAGTATATAATAATAATGGTAATAATTCATGGTATTTGTTTAACAATAATGAGGTTGTTACAACTTTGTTTAATCACCTTTAAAATAGAGCAAAAATTTTTGCTGACTTCTTAGGGGAAATCGTCCCTATATTCAACTTTAAATTTGGTTCTGGTGGTGACATTTCCGGTTGTAAATTTCCAGGAGCTTGTATTATTTTACTGACATTGGAGAAAACATTTCCCCTAACTTCTCTTTATCTCATTTTAGGAATATTAATATAACACCATCTATGGCAATTAGGCAAAATGGTGGTCAAATAGCAATATAAAATATCATAGCTCGGAATATAGGAGGAGTAAAATTAGTATTATTAGCAAGACAAATGATTGATACATCTATTGATTTTTTTCTTTTAAACTGTTAACACACTTTATATTCTTAATTCCTGACTCTACCTTTTGGTGCTCAAAATAGAAAATTTAGAAGTAGGGAAAATTTAAAAAAATCTTACAGTTTTAAATCCTAGACAAAATATCTGGCATACTTTCTTTTTAATCCATTCTCTGTATATATTTTTACATGATTAAGAGATTATACGATTTCATGTTTTGTGCTTTTCACTTGATTGCATACATTGTTTAATATATTTAATTTAGTATATTAATATCCCATTAATAGAAGTACTACTATTCACTAAAACAGCATCTATTCTTATATAGTTAGATTATATCCCTTCCCCAGTTTTTTTTTTTTTTGTATGAAAAACAATGTTATGATGAACATTTTTCACATAACTCCTTGCTAGCATTTCTGATTACTCTTTTAGGACAGATTCCTAAGAGAGGAATTAAGATGTCAAAGGGTGTGAGGTTTTAAAAAATCTTTCTTATGTAGAAGCAGATTATTTTTTCTATGAATTTTATTCCTAGCAGCAGTATTTGAAAGATCTTGCCTCATTGTACCCTTACCTACACTGTGAATTTGATAAGTTATACACGATCACTTGTTTTGATTTGCATTACTTTGATTACTAATGAGTTTGAAACTATAGTTTTTAAACAAATATTTATGGAGCATTTGTTTTTCCCTTTTCTTGAGTTGTCAGTCTGTACTTCTTCCTCATTTATTTGCTGGAATTTTAGCATTTTTTCTACCAATTTATATGAATTATTTATTTGTTAAGGATCTTAATATATTGCTATGATTACTAAAAAGATCTTTTCACATCGATTATTTCCTTTTTAGTGTTTTTCATGGTTCTAGAAAAAATACAGCGTATTCCATTTATATTTTATTTATATGTTCCATTTATAGGTTCACAGTACATGGTGCATAATAATACGTGCTTAATAAATATCTGTTGAATGATGTAGTAAAATGACTGTTCTTTTCTACGCTTAGGAATTTAATTTCCATTTAGAAATGATATTAGAATTATAGAAAGTTTAAAAGTATTTTATGTATCTTTACATTTAATTAATCTGGAATCTATTTTGGTTTATAGTCTATGATTCTTTTTTTCCCTCAAAAAAAGTTAATCAATAATTTTTACAGCACTTACTGAATAACTTTCCCTCTCCCCATGCTTTGTAAAACCTCCTCTATCTATATTAAATTCACGTATATGTCTTTCTAATTTTAGACTTTGTTCCATTGACCTTTTGTCCATCTTTGGGCCGAAGCATCCTTTTAATTATCACAGCTTTAGAATTTGGTTGAATATCTGGCCGAGTTAGCTCTTTACTTTTGTATTATTCTTAAAAAAAACATTTAAAAGTTAATTTCATCTACTTTCTTCTTATAGATAACCACTTTGTCAAGTTCCCAAAGGAAAACTCTTACTAGCATTTTGATTAGAATTCTTGTAATATTATCCACACAAGCTTACGCTCTGCAGAAATTCTTCCTGGGTTTGAATTCTCACCTGCCACTTACTACTACAGTGTCACTGGGCAAATTCTACAGCCTTTTTGTGCTTCAGTTTCCTTATCTATAAAATAGAGGTAATACCACTACTTACCTCATAGTGTTGTTGTGAAAATTAAAGTTAAGTGTAAGGTAATTTATGTCAATTTATATAACCATGTAAATTATATTTAAAATATAAATGAACATATGCTAATTTCTTGAGCCAATGCTTAGCACAGAGTAAGGTCTTAATACATTTTATTATTTTGTAATTAATTATATTATTTATTATTATATATTAATTAGGAACAAATTCACATCTTTATAATATTCCTATCTAGGAACCTGTAGTACATATTTCCATTTAATTGACATTTAAAATTTTCTTAGTAAACCTCTTTTTTCATCTTTATCCTTGCCTAATATTTACACTTGATCTTAGCCAAAAGGCCGAGAAGCAATCCTTGCCTAATATTTAAAGATATTATTCCTAAGTGTTTAACACATATTGTATTGTGTTGCCTCACAAGGAGGTCTAAGTTATTTTAATTCTCTTAATACACTACACTCTCTCATGCCACTGTGTCTTTTCCAATGATGTTCCTCTCTTTCTGGAAAATTCTTTACCTCTTTATCTTCCTGGGTAACTCATACTGCTTGTTAGTAACTCAGCTCAGCTGTCAGTTCCTTTAGGAAGTCCCTTCCGTCATGTCTGCTGACTATGCTTTATTGCAGTGATTCTTAACTGGGGCTGCTTTTGCCCCAGGGGATACATGGCAATGTCTGGAGACATCTTTGTTGTCACAACTGGGGAGGGAGAGGTGCTGCTACTCCCATCTAGTGGATGGAGGCCAAGGATGCTGCTAAATAGCCTATAATGTACAGAACAGTACCCTACAAAAAAGAATTACATGGCCTAAACTGTCAGTAGTGCCGAGGTTGAGAAACCTTGCATTGCAATGGTTTGTTCATCCTCTGTCTCTCTTTCTAGATTTGTGAGCCTTTTGATATCTATGTTCCCCATGTGCAGACAGCTTGGGACATAGTAGGTGCTCAATAAATGTTTGTTGAACAAATAAATGTTCTTTCTAGCGCCACGATTTCTGTGTTACTGGGTTTTAAAATTTAAAAAAAAATTTTTTTAATTTCAAATTTTAATTAATTAACACATTTATTTTGTGTTATTGTTTATTTCCTATTATTTCTGCCTGTGTAGGGGGACCAGAGGCTTTGCCTTTCTTTCCTTATCCCTGCCAAGAGGAGACCTTGTCCAAACCCGGTCAGCCCAGGACAGGGTGGCTGCCAGTGATGGTTCTGGTGAAAAGACTTTGCCTAGGAAGGTTGGCTGTCAGTCCTATGGCTCAGATTTCTCTGGAGGGTTTGCCTGTGCCTGACTTCTTCCCTCTGAGCCTGAGTATCTGTGTTTGCGTTCTTGGGAGTATATAGCTTCTCCATGGAAATTAAAATATTCTGTGCTTACATTACATGCCATTACATGGCAACGGAAAGGAAGTTAAAACAAGTATGTTCCAGATCCTCAGGCTAGCCACTTACGGTTTGGGTTCATTTTGGTGTCTATGATCATGTTTATATCAGGGGTCAGTGAAGTGATAGCCTCAGCTGCTACTTGAACAAAGGGTTCATTCCAGCTCAAATAGAAATGGAGTCAGGGGAATTTCTCCCTACCTTGTGGCACTGGCACCATGAGCTCAGACACCTGTGCCCTGGTGGTCAATATTCTGTCCTGTCTTTGCATAAACCCGATTGCAACAGTTAGTGGTGGTAAATACACAGCAGAGAACTATTCCACCCCAATTCCAGAAATAATTGGGTTGATAGCCTTAGAGCCACATTCAGTAGTTCCACATCCCAACCTCACCTCAAATGAACAAGACCATTGCAAAAAGCAGCAAGTCACAGATGCCTCATCACTACAGACTCAAGAGGATGATTCTCTGATGGGGTGGTGCCTACGTGTAACATGTGAGTACCTCGAATTTATTAATACCATTTTGTAAAACAAACCCACGTGAATAGAGAATCTGCATTAATAATACTAAAGGCAAAACATTGAGAGAGGTGAAATACAAAATCGGACTTGAGGCTGTCTCTGTCTTGTTAAACTCCAAACGAAAACCAACAATATCCCTAACACCAGATGAATTTTGACGTTTGTGTTTATTAGTGTTTTAGTGGTATTTACATTACACTTGCAAGTGTGGCTTTGGTCCTTGTATAAGATTTATATGCATTAGGAATTTAAATCTATTGTTATACGTGTTTATATTAAAGTGACACTAAAATGAATATAATTGAAATCAACATTGAGGGGCTGCAAGAATTTCTTTCTTTTAAAAGCGATTCCTACAAAATTCTCTTTGAAAAATCCTTCTCTGAACTATCTAGTTGCAGGATCTTCACATATGAACACACACAAAATTTCTAAGAGAAGGCCCTAGAGCAGTTTCAGTCTGGCTCAGTTTTAGCTCTGTGCACGTGGGCAAGTCACTTTGCCCTTCTAAGTCTCCCTCTCTTAACCTGCAAAATAAGTACCGGGGTTGTTGACAGCTGTTGCTAGTCCAGGACACTCCCCAAGACTGCAGCCCCAATCTTAGGCAAGAGGGGAGGATAGGAAAGGTGTCTTTGCACTGGGGATTCCTGCTTTGTGTCTGAGAGCCTTGGGGCTCCCAGTTAGGGCTGCGAGCTGGGGCTTAGGTACAGGCAGGTCTGAGCCCTGGCTCCATTTGCATGTGACTTTGGGCAAGTTACCCCAGCTCAGCTTCCTTGTTTCTAAAAAGGTGGTAGTGATAGCACCAAGTTCACAGGGTGACTTGTAGAGATTACACAAAATATTGCAAGGCAGTTGTCGGCTCAAGTGCTATGCCAGGTCTGCCATAGTTATTTGCCCTTTGTGAAGCCGTATGACTCCTCAGATGTCACGTGGGCGCTCTGTGCACGAGAGGTCAGCCTCAGGCTGACTCTCTCCTTCGTGGCCTCTAGCTCTGCATGGACACAGGTCCATGGACCAGACCTCTGAGAGATTTGGGGCGTTTTGCATTTGAGGTGAGTGAGAATCCCTAGGGCAGATGGTTAGCCCCGAAGCTCAGGAGGGGTCAGTAGGACATAGGGATGTGGGAGTGGCTCGCCTTCCTCCAGTCCCTGGTGGAGGGAGACCTCACTGAATTGGCAGCTGGTCACCCATGGATCTGGTTCACATTCTCCTGTTTGTACCCAGGCCCTTCATCTCTTAGCTTGGCATTCGATGCTCTTCATCATCATCTCCGTAAAAACCCTCTTCTCCAGCCAAGGTCATTCCTTCATTTTCTCGCAAGTCAGACTTGGGTGGAAGCACCCCCATGCCTTTTCCCATGCTGTTTTTCCTCCTGGGATGCTGCCCCTCTAACTCTTAACTACCTTTCAAGGGTCACTTGTGGGATTTCCTTCTTGGTGGGTCTCTTCCTGAGCAGGTCATCTTCATCTCATCTACTGCAGCACCGGCCTTCTGTCCTCCTTCGTTGTCACTTTGTCATACCCAGCCCGCAGAGCACTTTCACATTTTGTGGGGGGGGCGGGCGCCAGGCCCACAGAATCCTGAGGTTGTAGTGAGCTCTCCATCCATAGGTGTGGAATGTATAAAAGACTGAGTCACTGCGTCACTGAGTCTTTACCTCTTACCTTCTGTGTGGGTCTAAGTCTTGACCCTGCAGCCAAATGGGGAATTCCTGCAGGAGAAGCCCTAGTTCTATTTCTGACCCTCTTTACTGTGTCCACCTTAGGAAATGCCTCTCTCCAGACTTTGATGTATATTTATGGAAGGAAAAAAGAACTAAGAAATAAAAATGACACGTGTATTCATTGTCTTACTCTGTTACCTGAGTGAAAGATACTTTTAACATTCTCTACTCTTGAGACTTGAATTTCTTCAAGTTAACATGACCCATCTACAAATCCTTGAAAACAAATCCTTGTGTGGCTAATATGCCAGTCTGGACATCACACCCATACCC